>NC_063363.1:397023-463316 GCF_021869965.1 Rhincodon typus
GGAGTAGAACAACAATCGCTTCATTGGAGGCTCCACTGATGTCACCTGGCATGGTGACGAACGTCTGAACAAAAACAAGCTAGCTCGGCGAGCAATCTCAGTCAACAATCTCAGTTACCTGGACTTTTGTATGTCTGGCAAAATATCAAAGTTAGAGATGGTGTGAAACTTGAAAATGTATACAATGAGCAGGATAGTAAAATGCTAAAGGAAGACCTCCATGGACAATTGTAAATTTAACACCTTAGGTTTACGGCATCAAAGTATGAAAGTGAACTGTGAAGTGATTTACTTTGGTTGAAAATATAAGGAATGACAACCTAAAGTGCAGCACAATTTTAGGGGAATGCTCTCAACTGTTTGAAGGTGGCAAATTGACAGGGCTGTTTCTTTGTGAAAATGGAATCCTTGGCTTTATAAACAGAGCTCGAGTACAAAAGCGAGAAGTTATGCTAAACTTTAGTATTCGATTAGAATAATTGAATCATTACAGTTCAAAAGGTGATTTGACCCATTGTCTGTGCTGGACCTTCTAAGGAGTAATTCTCCCGCTGCCACCCTCATTCTCTCCCTATGTCACTGCACATTGATCCTTTTAAGATATTTAGAAATGTCACAGAGTATGCCACATTGCGCCTGCTGCAGTTGATACCAACCTAACTGTACTTTCCAGTACTTAGTCTGTATCCCTGGAGGTTATGAGAATAAAGCTACATATCATTAGAGTAGGTCATTCAGCCCTTCGAGCTTGCTCCACTATTTAATGAGATCATGGCAGAGCTGTAGCCTACTTCCTTATACCTGCCTTTGACCCATATCCCTTAATGCCTCCAGGCGTTTTTTAAGTGAGTTGAGGGTTTCAGCCTCTGTTTTCAGACAATGAATTCCAGACTCCTCCTACCCTCTGAATGAATGTTTCTTTTTCACTGTACAACAGACTTGAAGAAGGATGCCATGGCTTTGGTTTGGAGCACAGAAGCGGTTTCCTGAAATGGTATTGTTGATGCATGACTTAAGGTACTTTCAGAGATTTTAGAGAAACTACATTCTTCAGAAACTGCATTTCTGAAGAAGGGTCTAGGCCCGAAACGTCAGCCTTCCTGCTCCTCTGATGCTGCTTGGCCTGCTGTGTTCGTCCCGCTCTACACCTTGTTATCTCAGATTCTCCAGCATCTGCAGTTCCTACTATCTCTGCTACATTTGTCCTGCTTGGAGAAGGAGAAATTGAGAGGCGCTATAACATTGATGCTATCATGAATTATCACAAAGGGTTTTGATAGAAAAGTGGCAGGAGGGTCAGCAATCTGAGGGAGCAGATTTAACATCACTGGCTTAAAAAAAAAAGAGGTATTATGAAAATAAATTTTATGTAGTGAGTCATGCTCTGGAATGTACTGCCTGAAAATGTTGTGGACACAGATTCAACAATTCCTTTTTTCAAAAGGGAATTGGATAAGGATTTAACAGGGAACGTTAGCAGGGCACTGGGGAAAAGATAGGAAAATGGAGGTAATTGGAAAGCTCTTTCAAAGAGCCACCACAGTGTGCGAAATGTCCTCTCTTTCTGTTCTGTATTATTTTACAATTCTTTGCCATTCTCCCTGCTTTGGTGCCCTTTCCCCTTAGCCCTGGGCATAGAGCTCATATGTATTCCATCACACTCTTGACTGTTGCCTTGTAGATGGTGGAAAGGATTTGGGAAGTGAGAAGTGAGTAACTTGCCGCAGTATTCCTAACCTCTGACCTCCAGTTGTAGCCACTGTGTTTGTTTGGTGAGTCCAGTTGAGTTTCAGGTCAATGGTAACCCCCAGGATGTTGGTAGTGGGTGAATTCAGCGATGGTAACATCGTTGAATGCCATGGACAGTGGTGAGATGGTCATTGCCTGGCATTTGTGTGGCGCAAATGTTACTTGCCACTTGTCAGCCCAAGCTTGGAAATTGTCCAGATCTTGTAACGTTTGGACTTGGAATCCTTCAGCGTCAAGAGGAGTCGTGAATAGTGCTGAACCTTGCACACTTATCGGCAAACATCCGTTAGGATGGAGGAAGGTCATTAATGAAGCAGCTGAAGATAGTTGGCCCCAGGATGCTACACTGAGGGACTCCTGTAGAGAGTTCTGAAGCTGAGATGACTAACCTCCAGCAACCGTAACTACCTTCCTATGTGCCAGATATGACTTCAACCAGGGGAGAATTTCCCCCCGATTCCATTGCTCCCAGTTTTGGTAGGGCTCCCTGATGCCACCTTCTGTCAAATGCTGCTTTGAAGTCAAGGGCAGTCACTCTTAACTCACCCCTGGAATTTAAGTCTTTTGTCCATGATTGAACCAAGGCTGTAATAGAATCAAGAACTGAGTGGCCCTGGCAGAACCCAAACTGGGTGTCACTGAGCAGTTTTAGCTGAGCAGCTGCTGCTTGATAGCTCTGTTGATGACAACTTCCATCACTTTACTGATGATCGAGCATAAATGGGTGGGATGATAAATGGCGGGTTGGATTTGTCCTGTTTTTTGAGTATAGGATACCTGGGCAACTTTTCATATTGGGTAGATGCCAGTGTTGTAACTGTGCTGAAGAGCTTGGCTAAGGAACTGGAGTTCTGGAGTGCAAACCATCAGTACTTTTGGTGGAATATTGTCAGGGCCCACCTCCTTTGCAGTATATAATGCCTCTGACTGTTTCTTGATATCACAAGGAGTGAATTGAATTGATTGAAGATTGGCATCTCTAATGCTGGGGACCACCTCGAGGAGACTGAGATGGATCATCCACTTGGCACTTGTGACTGACGATTGCTAATGCTACAGTCATACCTTTTGCACTGATCATTGAGGATGGGGTTATTTGTGGAGCCACCACCACCTCCAGTGAGTTGGTTAATCAGACATCATCACCATTCACAACTGGATGTGGCAGGACTGCAGAGCTTAGATCTGACCTGTTGGCTGCGGGATTGCTAGGCTATGCCTGTGACTTGCTGCTTATGTTGTTTGCTTGCAAGTAGTTCTGTATGGTAGCTTCACCAGGTTGACACCTCATTTTTCTGCATGCTTTGATCCCCATTGCTTGATGGTAATAGTTAAGTGGGGGATATGCCAGGCCATGAGGTTGCAGATTGTGCTTGAGTACAGTTCTGTTGCTATTGATGGGTTGCTAGATCTATTTGATGTCTGCCCCATTTAGCACGTTGATTGTGCCACACAACACGATGGAATTTATTGTCCATATGAAGGTGGGCCTTCGCCTCCACAAGGATTGTGTAGTGGTCATTCTTACCAATGCTGTCATGGACAGATGCATCTGCAGCTGGTGGATTGGTAAGAATGAGATCAAATATGTTTTTTCCCTCTTATTGGTTCCCTCCCCACCTGCTGCCCACCCAGTCTAGTAGCTATGTCCTTTAGGACCTGACCAACCCGATCAGAAGCACTGTTGCTAAGCTACTGTTGGTGGTGGACATTGAAGTCCCCCATCAAGAGTACATTTTGCCCTTGCCAGTGGAGCTAAAGGTAGACAAGTATCCTGGAATACATCCCAGGCTACTAAGAGAGATGGCGGGAGTAATAGCAAATGCACTCGTAATTTTCCAAAATTTGCTGGACTCTGGGACAGTTCCAGTAGATTGGAAAACAGCCAATGTGAGGCCACTGCTCAAAAAAGGAGGTAGACAAAGATCAGGAATTACAGGCTGGTTAGCTTAATTTCTGTAGTGGAGAAAATCCTTGAATCTATCATCAAGGAAGAAATAGCTAGACATGTAGGTAGAAAATTGCCCCATTGGGATGCAGCATGGGTTCATGAAAGGCAGGTTATGCTTGACTAATTTGCTGCAAATCTGTGAAGACATTATGATCATCGTGGATGATGGGGCCCCAGTAGATGTGGTGTATCTGGATTTCCAAAAGGCATTCAACAAGGAGCCGCACAAAAGGTTGCTGGATAAGATAAAGGTGCATGGCAATGTATCAGCATGGCTTGAAGATTGGTTAACTAACAGGAAGCAAAGAGTGAGAATAAATAAGTGTTTTTCTGGTTGGCGTACAGTAACTAGTGGTGAGCCTTGGAGATCAGTACTGGAACAGCAATTGTTTATAATTTACATAGATGATTTGGAGTTGGGGACCATGTGTAGTGTGTCAAAGTTTGCAGATGACACTGTGATAGTGGTAGAGCAAAGTGTGCAGAGGACTGTGGAAGTTTGCAGAGGGATATAGATAGTTTAAGTGAATGGGCGAAGTTCTGGCAGGTAGAATTCCATGTAGATAAATGTGAAATCATCCATTTTGGGTGGGGTCAAGCTTCCAAAGAACCAGGGTTTTTAATTTTAGTTTTCTGCCATGCTGGAGTCTTGAAGCTAGCTGTGGAAGCTCTTATTCCTGTCTCTGTTACAGTCAAAAGCTGGGATTCTCTTCCTGCTGCTAGAATTGAATGTGACACAATCTATTTTACTGAATTTGCCCTTGCCAAGGATGTGTTTATGGTATGTTACTGTGTTGGAACAGTTAGACCATCAGATCATAAGACATAGGAGCAGAAATTAGACCATTAAGCCCATCGAGTCTGCTCTGCCATTCAATCATGGCTGATAAGTTCCTCAACCCCATTCTCTTGCTTTCTCCCTGTAACCCTTGATTTCCTTGATAATCAAGAACCTATCTATCTCCGTCTTAAATGTACTCAATGACCTGGCCCCCACAGCCTTCTGTGGCAGTGAATTCCATAGATTCCCCACTCTCTGGCTGAAGAAGTTTCTCCTTATCTCCATTCTAAAAGGTCTTCCCTTTACTCAGTAAGGGGCCCAGCAATCTCTTCCCTTGCTTCTGAGGTCTAGGGTACACCTGATCAGGTTCCAGGAATTTATCTCTTTTTATGCGTTTTAAGATGTCCAGCACCACCTCTTCTGTAATATGGACATTTTTCAGATGTTGCTTTTGTTACCGTTTTGTCCTTAATGTATTTGTAGAATCTCTTTGAATTCTCCTTAACCTTCTTTGCCAAAGCTATCTCGTGTCCCCTTTTTGCCCTCCTGATTTCCCTCTGCCCTCAGGTCCTAGACTCTCCCACCAATGGAAGCATCTTCCCAACAGCCACTTTGCCCAGGCCATTCAGTATTCTGAAAGTTTCAATTAGATCCCCCCTCATCCTTCTAAACTCCAATGAGTATAGTCTCCGAGTCCTCAACCGTTCCTATATTGTAAGCCATCCATTCCTGGGACCATTCTCGTGAACCTCCTCTGAACCTGCTTCAGGGCCAGTACGTCCTTCCTGAGATATGGGGCCCAAAACTGCACACAATACTCCAAATGTGGCCTGACCAGAGCCTTGTAAAGCCTCAGTTGTACATCCCTGCTTTTATATTCAATTAGTAACAGTTTGTATATGTTTTGTTAAGCATTTCGATAGAGCTCCAGTTAAGCCAATTCTTTTATTTTTATCTTGTTTGTATTTTTACTGTAGTATGAAAATAAAGTGTGTTTTGCTTAAAGTCATAGAGTAAAAGTCATAGAGAAGAATAATAGGGTGGTTATGGTAGAGGATTTTAACTTTCCAAACATAGACTGGGATTGCCATAGTATTAAGGGCTCAGATGGAGAGGAATTTGTTCAGTGTGTACAAGAAAATTTTCTGATTCAGTATGTGGATGTACCTACGAGAGAAGGTGTAAAACTTGACCTCCTCTTGGGAAATAAGGCAGGGCAGGCGACTGAGGTGTCAGTGGGGGAGCACTTTGGGGCCAGTGACCATAATTGTATTAGTTTTAAAATATTGATGGAAAAGGATAGACTGGATCTAAAAGTTAGTTCGAAATTGGAGGAAGGTCAATTTTGATGGAATCAGGCCAGAACTTTCAAAAGTTGTTTTGGGGCGAATGTTTGCAGATGGCTGGAAAATGGGAATCCTTCAAAAATGAGATTACTAGAGCCCAGAGATTAGTATATTACTGTTAAGGTGAAGGGCAAGGCTGGTAGGTGTAGAGAATGCTGGATGAC
The DNA here is from genome assembly GCF_021869965.1 of Rhincodon typus. Taxonomy (NCBI): domain Eukaryota; kingdom Metazoa; phylum Chordata; class Chondrichthyes; order Orectolobiformes; family Rhincodontidae; genus Rhincodon; species Rhincodon typus. The sequence continues at coordinate 403,015 of NC_063363.1, forward strand.
TAGAGAAATTAATGTTTTGGTCAAGAATAAGAAGGAAGCATATGTCGGGTATAGACAACTGAGATTGTGAATCCCTAGAAGAGTATAAAAGCAATAGGAGTATACTAAAGAGGGAAATCAGGAGGGCAAAAAGGACACATGAAATAGCTTTGGCAAAGAAGGTTAAGGAGAATTCAAAGGAATTCTACAAATACATTAAGGACAAAATGGTACAAAAGCAACACCTTGAAAAATGTCCATATTACAGAAGAGGAGGTGCTGGATGTCTTAAAACACATAAAAATAGATAAATTCCTGGGACCTGATCAGGTGTACCCTAGACCTCTGTGGGAAGCAAGGGAAGAGATTGCTGGGCCCCTTGCTGAGATATATCTTTCATCGATAGCCGTAGGCGAGGTGCCGGAAGACTCGATGTTGGCTAATGTGTTGCCACAATTTAAGAAAGGTGGTAAGGAAAAGTCAGGGGACTGTAGACCGGCGAGCATGACGTTTGTTGGTTGGAGGGAATCCTGAGGGACAGGATTTACATGTATTTGGAAACACAGGGACTGATTAAAGATAGTCAACATGGCTTTCTGTGCGGGAAATCGTGTCTCACGAACTTGATTGTGTCTTTTGAAGAAGTAACAATGAGGCTTGATGAAGGCAGAGTGGTGGACGTGATCTATATGGACTTCGACAAGGCATTCGATAACGTTCCTCATGGTAGACTAGTTAGCAAGGTTAGATCACATGGAAGAGAGGGAGAACTAGCTATTTGAATACAGTACAGGCTCGAAAGTAGAAGATAGAGGGTGGTGATGAAATGTTGCTTTTCGGACTGGAGACCTGTGGCCAGCGGTGTGCCACAGGATCAGTGCTGGGTCCACTGCTTTTCATCATTTATATAAATTATTTTGTAGGAGATATGTTTAGTAAGTTTGCAGATAATACCAAAATTAGAAGTGTAGTGGACAGCGAAGGAGGTTACCTCGGAGTGCACGGGATCTTGATTAGATGGGCCAATGGGCCGAGGAGTGACAAGTGGAGTTTAATTTAGATAAATGTGAAGTGCTGCATTTTGGAAAGACAAATCGGGACAGGACTTACACTTAATGGTAAGGTCCTGGGCAGTGTTGTTGAACAAAGAAACCTTGGAGTGCAGGTTCTTAGTTCCTTGAAAGTGGAGTTGCAGGTAGTAAGATAATGAAGAATGTGTTGGTATGATTGCCGTCAGTGCATTGAGCATAGGAGTCGGTAGGTCATGTTGTGGCTGTACAGGACATTGGTTAGGCCACTTTCAGCATACTGCATGAAGTTCTGGTCTCCTTGCTTATAGGAAGGATGCTATCAAACTTGAAAGGATTCGGAAAAGTTTTACAGGGATGTTGCCACGGTTGGCGGGCTTGAGCTATAGGCAGAGGCTGAATAGACTGGAGCTATTTTTCCTGGGCTGAGGGGTGACCTCAGAGGATTATAAAATTGAGGAGCATGGAAAGGATAAATGGACTTTCCCTGCGGAGGGGGGAGTCCAAAACTCGAGCGCATAATTTTGAGGTGAGAGGGGAAAGATTTAAAATGGATCTAAAGGGTAACTTTTTTTCATGCAGAACATGGTGCATGTATGGAAAAAGCTGCCAGAAGAAGTGGTGGAGGCTGGTACAATTACAACATATAAAAGGCATCTGGATGGGTACATGAATGGGAAGGGGTGAGAGGGATATGGGCCAAATGCTGGCAAATGGGACTAGATTTATTTTCGACATCTGGTTGGCATGGATGAGTTGGTCTGTTTCCATGCTGTATATCTCTATGACTATGACTACCCAAGGCTCTATTATTAATTGTATAAGGCCTGCCCCTTTCTATTGTTTCAAAGTGCAATACCTCTCATTTATCCAAGTTGAACTCCATCTACCATTCTAGCATTCTAATGCTCTTCACTGTCTACTGTACGACCAGTTTTGGTGTTGTCCGCAAATTTACTAACCGTGCCTTCTATATTCTCATCCGAATCATTTATGTAAAAGTATAAAAAAGGGAGGACCCAGAACCGATCCCTGTGGAACACCGCTGGTGACAAGCCTCTGCCATCGCTGTCTGTCTCCTACCGTTAAACTAATTATATATCCAATTGGCAAGCTCATCCTGAATCCCGTGTGACCTAACTTTACTAATTTGTCTGCCATGCAGAACCTTGACAAAACAGCTTCATTATCACTGCCTTCATCAATCTTTTTGGTAACTTCCTCCACAAACTCAACCAATTTTGTGAGACGTGATTTTTCTCACACAAAACCATTTTGACTATCCCTAATCAATTTTTGCCCCTCTAAATGTCCATAAATTCTATTTTTTAAAATCAGCTCCAGCAAGTTACCCACAAGCGAAGTGAGACCCGCAGGTCTATAGTTCCCCAGTTTCTCCTTACAACCCTTCTTAAACAAAGGCACAGCATTAACCACTGTCCAGTCATCACGCAGCTCACCTGTAATTACAGGTGATGCAAATATTTCTGCGAGGTGTCCCCCAATTTCCTCCCTTTATCTGCCACAATGTTCCAGGATGCATCAGGTCCTGGACATTTACCCACCTTTTATCTCTGTTAAGACCTCCAGAACTTCCTTTCTTTCAGTAATAAGAACTGTTTTTAAAACATTAATATTTATTTCCCTGACTTCTGTAGCGTCCATTTCTTTCTCCACAGTAAAAACTGAAGCAAAATATTCATTTAATATCTCTCCCATCTCCTGAGAAAAGACAACCTGTTTGATCCTCAAGGGCCCTACCCTCTCTCTAGTTACCCTCTTCATAGAATCCATACAGTGTGGAAGCAGCCCATTTGGCCCACAGAGCCCACACCAACCCTTCAAAGAACATCCCGCCGAGACCCACCCTATCCCTGTAACTCTATATGCCCCATGGCTAACCCATCTACCCTACACATCCCCAGACACTACTGGCAATTTAGCAAGGCCAATGGTGGACGTCTTTGGGCTGTGGGAGGAAACCGGAGCACCTGGTGGAAACCCATGCAGACCCGTTGAGAATGTGTAGACTCCATGCAGATGGTCGTCCGAGGGTAAACCTGAATCTCTGGTGCTGTGAGGCAGCAGTGCTAACTGCTGAGCCACTGTGCTGCTCTTACTATTAACATACTATTTCCGTAGTTAACATACTAATCTTTGGATTATTCTTAACCTTCTCTGCCTGTGCTATCTCGTATCCCCTCTTTGCCTTCCTGATTTCCTCCTTAAGGATGCCTCTACACTCTTTTATATTATATTGAAGTTGAACCCAACTGTCTATGTCAAATATGAGGTTCTCTTTTTATTCTTAACTAGAACCTCAATATCTTTATTCATCCATTATACCCTACTTTGATCGGCCTTACCCTACACTCTAACAGGAATATAATGCGTCTGAACTCTCGTCATACTCTTGAAAGCCTCACACTTGTCAGACATCCTTTTACCTGTGAACAGCCTACTCCAATCAACTCTTGAAAGTTCTTGTCTCATACCATTAAAATTTGTCTTAGTCCATTTAAAAGCTTTAACTTATGTGGAAGGCCTGTCCTTTTCCATAACCATTTTAAAACTCCTAGAATTGCGATAGCTAGAAACAGTGTTCCCCAACTTTGACTTTAGTCACTTGCCCTGCCTATTGCTCAAAAGAAGGTGAGGTTTTGCTCCTTCTCTAGTAGGAACATTCATGTATTGATAAAGAACATTTTCTTGAACACATTTGACAAATTCTTCACCATTTTTAACCCTTGGTAACCTCAGTTGAGTAGTTTGACCAATCGAATTTCATCTGGAATGCAACACCTTACACTTGCTTTTAAAATAAGAAAAAGTTAGGGTCTAGGATATCTTAATACCGTTTTAGGGAGTTTAGTCTGGGCCATAACAAATCGGGCTCTTGTCAGGTTCAAATTCTGTAATTCCAGATAGGGTTTAAAGTTATTGGACGCAAAGATGGTGAGTAGTGAGTGTTGGTGCTTTTTATTTTGGGTGTTGTATTTGGTTGGTTTAAACAGGGTATACCTATTGTAATAATGACTCTTTCAGTTGCTAAAAGTTTTCTGGGGGTGGAAGAAGTCACTTTGGGAGTTTTAGAATAAGTGAGCAAGGCAAAGCTTTTGGAATTGGCAGACAATCTGGAGTTGGGATTACCTTTGTGCAAAAAAGGGAGATAATTACAGCAATAGCTCGATGTATAGGATTGACAGAAATGCCATCAGAATCTTTGGAAATGGCTAAAATTCAGTTGCTAATGAAGCAGCTTGAACATGAAAAAGAAATGAAACATTTGAATTACAATTGAAAGCAGAAGAAAACCAGAAAAGGAAAATAGCCCTGGCAGAACAAAAAGAAAAGGAAAGGATTGCCCTATCTGGTGAAAGGACAAAAGAGAGAGATGAATAAGAGCTTCCAAATCCAGATTCAAGACCCCAGCAACTGCAGAAAGCTAAAGCTAAAAATTCTAGTTCTGTGGGAGCTTGATGCCACCCATTCAGCCTGCTTCTACTGATTCAACCTTTTAAAAAGAAACCTCAAGCTGTTTGCTTCATTTACTTTGAGCAAACCCGTCAGCATCTCTGTCTCAACTTGTTCACTTAAAAAAAAAACCTGAGGACAAAATACACCTTTTAAGATTGGCCTAACATCACAGTAACTCCCTTTCTTGCACTTCACTGTCAGATCATTCTCAGTAGGTGTACTGTGATAGCTAGTTTAAGGTAGTTTATTGACATTATTTTATGCATTACTGCTTAAAACACAATCTAGCAATAACATTAGAAAATGATTATATTTCGGTTAGTGCCAAGCAATGACCATCATAAAAGAGAGACTAAGTACCTTCCCAATAATGATATTAACATTATCATTACTAAATTCCCCACTGTCAACATCTTGGGGGTCACCCTTGGCCAGATTATTTACATAACCATCATATAAATATTGCACCTACAAGATAGATCAGATTGGGTGTTTTGTGAAATTAGGAGTGTTGTGGAACACTCACTACTTGGATCAATGAGGGCACCTCCAAAAGCACTGAAGAAACTTGACACCTATCAACTGAAAACACATTCCTTATCTCCACCACCATTTTCCCAAGCTGCCATGTATAACTTAATAGTGAGTGTAACTCTACACAAGATTCACATTCATGAAATTTCTTCAAGATTTGAAAGATCAATTTATTCCAACTTCTCCAGGATTGATTCCCCTTGATATCTGGAATTAGCCCTTGGTATCAGAATCTAGGTGTTTCAGTTTTGGCGTTGGGCTTATTCTATGAGAGAGGTTTAAGCAGATTTGGGCTATACTCACTATAGTTTAGAAGAATGTGAGGTGATTTGTTTGAAACATAGAACATTCTAAAGGGTCTTAGTAGGCAGGATGCAGAGAAACAATGTTGCTTCTCAGGATAGTCTAGAACTGTGGACCAGTTTAAAAATGTGGTGTTCTATTTAAGACAGAGGCAAAAGAGTTTCTTATGAGGGCTTTTTGTTTGGAATTCTGTCAGCTAGTCGTGGAGGCTGGGTCATTGAATATATTCAAGACTAAGTTGGATAGATTTTTGATTGATAAGTGAGCTGAGGCTTACAGGGAAAAGCAAGAACCAGGAGTTACAGACGGAATCAGATCAACTGTGATTTTTATTGAATGGCAGAACAGACCCATGAGCCAGATGGTTTGCCCCATTTGCTATTTCTTATGAATGTTCTCATCCTCTGGTGGTCCAGCCCAGCAGTGAATGAAAGAGGTGGCACAGAATTATTTGAAGTGTTTTTTCTTTCCCAAAATAAACCTAATTCATAAAATTTATAGGAAATATATTTTTATCATTTATATTACATGATGGTTCAGAATTGACATTACATGAGATATGAATCAAATCACTTTCTATGTACATGTATTTAATTACAGTTAATACTTAACCATATTCATTAGACATCAAATATACAACCCAAGGAATTTTTCTATTACAAGCCCCTGACTGTATAATTGGTGAAGGGTCTTAGATAGTGGCCTTTTCCAACTGCACCTCTGCAATGGCTGTCCCAGACTCTTGGAGTCTCTTAGCACATTGTCCTAGACTTTTGAAAGTTTCTGGTAGATATTAGTGCATCTTTCACCAAGTTGATAGCCCTCTAACCTCAGTTGATGTTTGTAGATCAAAGAAAATGTGCTGCTGAAGATGATGTGAATGATTAATTTCTATTTTTCGATTTGCAATCGAGGGAGAGCAGTTGCCATTCTCTAATTTTACAGTTTAGTATTCTTGATGTGGAGACATTGCAGGCATCGTTTGAACTGCATTCAACTAAAACTGCTAAATGGATTATCCTACCTGGCTGCCTCCTGAGGCCTCCACCATAGAGGTGTTCAGATATCCAGTTCACTCCTTTGGACAAGTGGTCGTAGTCCAGTGCACTGGGTACAGCAAAGGCTATGGACCTTGACAACAGAATGGCTGTAAATAAATATAAATAGCTACAACCTTATTGATTTTTCACAGTTTTGAATAGAGAACTGTTAATGAAGCATTCAGTTAATGCAAGTTAAAGTACTTCGAACAAAAGTTAGTGGCTTGTATATGAATAGTATGTTTTCTGAACAGAGACTATTAGCGCACTTAATTATGACATAAGGTCAAAAAGTAGTTCTTTTCTAGAATTGTTGTAGCTATGAATACTTGTAAAATTCTTTACTTAGAAACATAGAGATAATATAGTCATCTGCATAAGAACAATCAAAGGAGGAAATCCTGATAGAATAAATTGCTTTCTGATGCTAGCATGGAATGTTCCAAATTTGGTATCCAAGACAGCATACTTTACTCACTAAAAATTGATATGGAACAGCAAAGCTTCTTGAATATCTAATAGTTTCTGTATGCTTTCTGATTTTTGCTGTTACTTGAATTGCCAAATAATTGTCAGGCCCCATTTTCAAGTATTGTGTGGATTATCATAGAATGATTGCAGCATAGGAGTAGACCATTTGACTTGTTCGACCCTGTCAAATCTCTGCAAGATCTAGCTCCTTCCACACTTCTGAATTTTCTCTGCAGCCATAAAATTTATTTTCAGGACTTGCTCCTTTCTGAAAGCTATAACTGAATTATGGTTTCTTTATTCTTTTTCTTAAAGACCTTTATTCTGGAAGAAATTGACTATTTTTGTTGACAAGCACTAATAAAGTATCATACTTTGCAGTGCTTTAATTTTGTCAATTGTGAAAATTAATTTTTTACTTCCGCATCTGAAAAAATAATCAATTTGACGTACTGTTTCATATGAAAATTATGCTCCTTATATTTTGGATTAAACTGTGTTTGTTGAGGGGATTGATTTCCTCAGTGGATTAGAATATGGCACTTTAATCCTGAGATTTGACTAAAATCCAGCTCAATTCAAATCTTCGCCTCCCTCCTTAATTGCAAAGATTCTAATTAAAACGATGTTGGGAGTACTTTTAATACAACTCAAGGTACTAGTCCAAAGTATGAATTTATATTTGTTCACTCTGTTGGAATTATTATGGTGGGAATTGAAATGTCTCATGGGTTTAGTATTCAAAGTTACTGAGTTCCTGAAGTGGACATTATCTGATTTTCAGATCTGATAGTCTTCATGCCTAGTTGAAAATAAAACAGAAAGAAATACAGATGACTGAAGTACATCTGCATTTTATTCTAATCCTTGCATTTATCTATAACTCATTCAAAAACCTTGTCCTTCAGAATTTCTCTTTGAATTTTATTGCCCCACACTGGCTCTCTTCCTTTAATTCTGGTCTCTCTTCCTTGCTTCATTCCAGCTTTATTTAATCATTAACGTCAGATTTATGCTGCTTTGGTTGAATTCATTAGAACTGCACTCTAAATTTCTCTTTAGAAAACTCCTCAAAACTGAAGAAGGGTCTAGACCCGAAATGTCAGCTTTCCTGCTCCTCTGATGCTGCTTGGCTTGCTGTGTTCATCCAGCTCTACACCTTGTTATCTTTGTTTCCTCAAAACTGATTCCTTTGTCCAAGATCAGGCCTTCTGTCACTTCCTGTTTCAATTTACATTTTCCTTATGTCTCAATGTGTGTTGCTTTAAGACCTTTCTTTAAGTTAAACATACTGTTAATTGAAAGTTTGTACTTCTAGTTTGTGCTGTCACTAGTGTTCAAACTGGAGCAGTAAATTAATTTGCAAGTATTTATTTAATTCTGCTTTCTGAATTAATGGTAATTATTAGTTTCAAAGTCTCTTTCACCAACGATAAAGACTTTTACGGAACCTAGATAAAATTTGCTCCATTTGATCTCTAGACCAAAACACACTGAAGGTGGTATACTGGAAAAAGAAATAATGAGTAAATCTTTGTTCATTAATAACTGTGTACAGCATATCAATGTAGCAAGGTCATGCGATATCCACCTGATATATGATACTACCTACAGACACTACATGGCTTTACAAAGTGCATTTTTTAATGTCGTGCATGAAGGAGCTATAATGGGCCAGTGTAACTGTGCTGATATTGCGGCCTAACAGGTGCTAACTAAAGAAGTGCTGATAGATTTTCCCGTACACTGTTTTATTTGGGTAAGAATGTGTCCTGGTACTGAGTTTACATTCTGACAATTTGAAAAGTTATAGTGGTGAGATTGTCTTGACTTTTTTTGGCACTTCATTGTGTTTTTTCATTTTAATTAAGTTACTTGTTGGGAATGTAGTTTCTGGCAGAGTGTTTAAAAAGCCAGTGGTTCACTCTGGCTTTTGTACCATTTAGAATTATTAAAAGTCACAGATGGAAATATTGCAGTTTAGTTTGAGGAAGGCCCGAAGCAGGATTTATGGTGTATATATGTTAAAGTCGAGAGGATATAATAGCAGAACTGTTAGAAATTCATAATACGACCAAGCAGAGTCAACATGACTTCGTGAAGGGGAAATCATGCCTAACAAAATTACTAATCCTCTTTTGAGGAGGCAACAAACAGGATAGATGATGGGGAAACAATGGATGTTACATATTTGGATTTTCAGAAGGTAGTCTATAAGGGACCAAACATTAGGCTCCTTAATAAGGCACGAGCCCATGGTGCTGGTAATATATTAGCATGGAGAGAGGATTGACTAATTAATAAAAGCAGAGCGTGGGGCTAAAGTTGGGGGAAGGGGGGCCATTTTCAGTCTATCAGCCTGTAACTAGTGGAGTGCTTCAGTGATCAGTGTATCCGTGCACCACCAAAACATACATTTACAATCTGTATTCATGCCTTAGATGAGGGAAGTGAATGTACAGATGCCAAGTTAGCAGATGACATGAAAATAAGTGAGAAGGCAATTGGTTAGGATGACAGAAGAAGTCCGTGATATAGACAGGTTAAGTGAGTAGGCAAGAAGCTTGGCAGATGAAACCTAATGTGGGAAAGTGTAGTTTTATACACTTTGGCAGAATGAAATAGAAGAGCTGAATATTATTTAAACTGAGAGAGACTACAGAAAGTTGCAGAATGGAAGAATTTGAGTTCTTGTGCATGAATCACAAAAAGCCAGCATCCAAGTTTGTGGGAAATAGGACAGGCAAAGGGAATGGAGTATAAAATTAGGAAATCTTGCTAAAAGTATACAAGGCACTAGTCAAATTACATCTAGAATGCTGTGAACATCTTTTAGCCCCTTTATGTAAAGAAGGATATGCTGCATTGGAAGCAGTCCAGAAAATATTCACCAAGTTGATTCTGAGTATAAAGGAATTGTCTTGTGTGGAGAGGTTGAGCAGGTTGGTCCTGAACTGATTGGAGTCCAGAAAAATGAGAGACAACCTGACTGAAAAATTTAAGATTCTTAGGGGGCTTGACAGGGTAGATGTGGGGATGTTGCTTCCCCTTGTAGGAGTGTCTAGGACCAAAGAGCATAATGTCAGAGTAAGGCTTTGCCCATTTAAGAAAGATGAGAACCTGCAGGCAACTTTTACAGTTAAGTTGCTAAGAATTTTCAAAGCTGAGACGTATGTTTAATCAAAAAAGGGGATCAAGGATTATGAGGATAGGTAGGTCATTGGAGTTGATGATCAGATCGGCTGTGACCTTAATGGAAGGCCTACTTTGCTCCTACATTTTGTAATCCAAACAGATTTGGTCTTTTATTTGTGTATGAAATTTATAAATACATGCACACGCACACATGTACACTTGCTGATATGTATCTCAGAACAGACTTTCTACATTACATAGCTGTGAAGGAAGTGTGGAATTTTGCAGCAAACCTTGTAAATGTCTTAATTGAGGGAATCTTTCAAAAAGTCTTTCTTATCACCCCCATGATGATATTTGAACATACTTTAGAATTCTTACAAACAAAAGGAGGGAAAGCAAAGTGTGCAATAATCTCCCTGATGGATTTAGGCAGTCGCAAAAGCATGTACCTCCAAAATGTATACCCTCGTGTTGAACACACCTCTCACTGCTCCATCATCATCTAGTTGGGTGATAACTGGCTTAAAATAAGACATCCAATTAATGAAGCTACTATGCAAATTGCCTGTATGCTAACCACCAAAACCGCAGTTAATCAACAGGACATGAGTTTCAGAGGACATAGTTTGGGTTTTAAGTCGATGACCATTCATTAGCAATGGATTTTTGAGATTAACATATTTTAAACCAGTATAGAGCCACATAAGGCACCTGGGGAGATGGGTGGAGGAATGGAAGTGGAACGTGGGGAGGAACGAGGGATGGATAGAACAAAAGGAAAATCTGAGATATCGTGGAGGACAAGTGAGTTAATGACAAAAGAATGACTATGAAAGGCAGGATGAGATGATAGTTGAACAAAGAAAGAAACACAAGTTGGGTGCAGATATATGGATTTGACACAAGGCTCCAAAGACCTGAGAATATGGTAAAGAAAGATGAGACCTGAGAGTTGGGGACCACCTGTGTACCAAAAGGGGAATAAAGCAAAGAAGTGAAGATGTTGGAAATCTGAAATAAAAACAGAGTGCTGAAGAAACTCAGCATGTTTGAAAGCATCTGTGGAAGGAAAGCAGAGTTAACTTTTGGGGTCTAGTGACCCTTGTTCAGAATATTGTACCAAAAGAAAATTTCCATTTGGAGGACTAGCCACACTATTTTCTCACCTGCTTGCTCTGGTGCAGCTATTTTCCATTGCCAGCAATTTTTGTTGAACAAAATGGAACCTACTTAAGATCTAAACTTGCTAACTTCAGTGTTTCAAGGACTGAAGGATAGAAAGGCGAGGTGCTCTTCCTTAAGCTTACATTGTGTTCAGTTGGAATTGTATAAAAGGCCAAAGACAGGAGGGGGAGAGAAACATTGAAGTAACAAGCAACTGGAATTTCGGGCTCACATTTACAGATTGATGAACAACACAATCACCAATAAAGTAACAAAATTGCTGGAAATAAGTCAAACACTGTCTTGAGAGAAAAAGAGTTAACTGGCAGAAACCTACAGTGTGGTGTTGGGAGAAACTGCTCACTTCGTAGAATTATAGACTCCCTGCAGTGCAGAAGCGGGCAGTTTGGCCAATTGAGTCCACACTGACTCTCCGAAGAGCATCCCACCTTGACCTACATCCCTACCCTATCCCCATAACACTGCATTTCCCATAGCTAATCCACCTAACCTACACATTCCAGGACACAATGGGCAATTTAGCATGGCTGAGCCACCTAACCTGCACATCTTTGGACTGTGGGAAGAAACTGGAGTACCTGGAGGAAACCCATGCAGACACGGGGAGAATGTGCAAACTTCACACAGATAGTTGTCTGAGGGTGGAATTGAACCCAGGTCTATCGACGTTGTGAGGCAGCAGTGCTAACCACAGAGCCACTGTGCCAATTAGAAGAATTCTAATTGAAATTAGTTACACTCAAACCAGTTCTGGTGATTAGGACCAAAAACAATGATTCTATAAAGTGTTGATCTCAGAAACTGGAATCTCAAGTAATGCTTGGAGCCATGAGTCTCTGAAGAGACTCGAATTAGATAGCAAGCTATTTCTTCCAGCATACATTTTTACCTGGAGCTCCATTTTTCTTCCAAAAATACATGCAGGAAAACTACAGAGGTTTGATGTCCAATTTCCACTCACTTCTCCGCATTTGGATGTCATTTAGCTCAGTTGGCTGACAGGTGATTTGCGATGCAGAGACTGACGTCAACAGTTGAGGTTACCATGTGGATCCCTCCTTCTCAACCTTTTAACTTGCCTGAGGCATGGTTAATCCACCACCAATCATCTCTATCTACAATTGAGAGGGCAGCACTTTGGTCCGCTGGGACTATGGTGACTTCTCCACATACTAGAAGATTACACTTAACAAGAATCGGAGAAAAATCATAACAGATATTAGTGATATCAGAAGCAAAAGATTTTTTGGCATAAACATTTTTTGGCCTAATTTTTTTTAGCATAAACAATAAAAATCTCTACTAGGATAACTTCAAAAGTATACATGTTGTCCATTATGTATTCTCAAGTCTCCCTAACTGGAGACAGAAAGTGTAGCTGAAGTCTAACAACAATTAAAATGGAAACTAACTAATGGGGAAGAGTCTAGGAGAACACAGCTGGCAGTAAGTCTTCATTTTGGATCAAGTTCAACAGGGTCACATCTTGCAACTCTGGAATTTCTCTGGAAGGAACGTGTGACTTCTGCCACTCTGGGAGAAAATCCCTACCTCTCGAGCTCTTACCTATTCTGATTGGTCAACAGCTCCAGAAACCCTGGCAATGGGCACCCTCCAAAGTTTTTATCCGACTACTTCCTGTATTTAAAAAACATGTAAAATAAAAATGACCAGCCCACTCCTTTTCTAGGTGCCCACCTTATAATAGCATTGACAGGGTAAAGTGGAATCAATTAAGATTTTAACAAGCCCCTGTCTATTTGTTTATTTACCTAGTGGTGGGTGGGCTGTTGATTTTGGCAGTCAAACCACTTCTGTATTATCAGGGACAGCTGAGGAATGGATGGGAAGGTGGTAAGCTGGGCTGTCCTTATGCCCCCACCCCACAACCAGCTGAAGACCCATTCAGTGGGGGCTTGTAATATACAGCCCAGCATTTCAGGAGAATAGAAGCAGGTGGTGGGGTGAATGGAAGAGTGAACCACAGTGTCCTGGAGAAAGCATTCATAGACATTCAGAAAATAGGAGCAGGAGTAGGCAGTTCAGCCCTCTGAGCCTGTTCTGCCCTTCATTTATGAATGATCCATTTGGAATGTTTTGCCAGCTTTAGTCACTTGAGTAAGAGAAGTGGTTCGACAATGCTGTACACAACAAACTCTATCAATCTGACCAATGATAGATATTGATAACTAATTTAATTTTTGCAGTAATCCTCTGAGAAAAATGCTTAATGGAGAAATATACGTGATTCTGAAGCTGTTTCTAGGCTCAGACTCTGTTGGTAACCACTGCTTTGAAAACACATGGCTTTAGAAGAATAAGTTCAAAGATGCTTCAGTTGACTTCTAGGTTTCTGGGTTGGGTGTGGCATAATTAACCAGGTTCTTACTTGCGTTGATTACCAACCCAGCATAAATTGCAGATATGAAGTTCAGGTGCTTAGTGGTTGATCAAAGAATGATACAACATATATTGATGCTTAAACTTGTTCTAATTAACTTTCTTTTATCAGTACAATACACAAAATACGGCTAAGTCAGTCTTTTCAGGTTATTACCTCAATTTGCTTCGCATACAGCCTTTCAAGAGCACGGACTTCCCCTACATTGACGGCATAAAGGAACTAATGTATGGAATCTAAACCACAGAGCTGTGACGGTTCAAGTCGGTCCCAGCTGAATACTTGCCACACTGTTAGTTACTTCCTTGCCACATGATGGAGAAGTCAGTTCCTCTGGGACTCACTTAAATGGATTAGTGAGCAAGCTCCGTGTATCTACTTCACACTGTGTTGCTTATGTGCAGCCTGAACCCAACCTCATTTTTTTTGATAGATTCTGCCTTGCTGAAAAAGTTGATGCTGGAATCATCATTTCTTGAAATATGTGCTTGATATATCTGTGTTTAAAGGAATGAACTTTAATTTGTATTGCACATCATTGGAATGTCAAAATAGGAGCAAATTACTGTGGATGCTGGCATCTGTACTGAAAACAGAAAAAGCTGGAAATTGCAGCAGGTCAGACAGCATCTGTGGAGAGAGAGCAAGGTAATGCTTGGAGTCAAATGGCTCTTCTTCAGCTCTGCAGAGTCATCTAGACTTGAAATGCTAGCTTGCTATCTCTTCATGGATGCTGCCTGATCCGCTGTGATTTCCAACATTTTTGTTTTCGTTGGAATGTCAATATGCTTCTGGAACAATTATTTATTTTTGAAGTGTAATTAATATTAGTTAGGTAAACATGGTAAAGTTCCACAAAACAGCAAGTGAAGTAAATGACCAGTCACTGTTTTGGTGAAATTGATTAAGGAATAAATGTGGGCAGGACATTAGTGCACTCCCCCTCTGCTCTTTTTTAATAACGTTATGGTTATGGATTTTGTGTGTCCACCTCATTAGATGTAGGACCTTTTCTTTTACTACTTGTCCAGAAAATGACACTTCCAACAATGTCGCACTTTCTAAATGTTTTATTGAAGTTTCAGTTTAAATTACATGGGCATTACATTTCTGGAGTAGGGCCTAGACCACTGTCCTCCTTGCACACAGGCAGAAGTGTTGCCAACTGAGCCCATTAAATATTTACTAAGTCAGAAGTCAGACTGAGCTGGAAAAGGAAATATTTTTTATTTGGTGATGTCATGAAGAACTCCTGGGCCAACAAGGTGTGGTGACAATAATTATCCTTAATCTTCAAAAGATATACCAGCTGCCTGAAGCGTCCAGTGACTTAGTCATTTGAGATGTACAGCACAGAAGCAGACCATTCAGTCCAATTTGTCCATACCAACCTGATATCCTAAATTAATCTAGTCCCATTTGCCAGCTTTTGGCCCATATCCCTCTAAAACCTTCCTATTCATTTACCCATTCAGATGCCTTTTAATTGTTGTAATTGTACCAGCCTCCACCACTTCATCTCATTCCATATATGCACCATCCTCTACGTGAAAATGTTGCCCCTTAGGTCCATTTTAAATCTTTCCCCTCTCATCTTAAACGTATTCCCTATAGTTTTGGACACCGCCAGGAAAAGACCTTGCTATTTTACCCAATCCATACCCCTCATGATTTTATAAACCTCTTTGGGGTCACCCCTCAGCCTCCAATGCTCCAAGGAAAATAGCCCCAGCCTATTCAGCCTCTCCCTATAGCTCAAAAACTCCAAACCTGGCAACATCCTTGTAAAGCTTTTCTGAACCCTTTGAAGTTTCACGACAGGGAGACCAGAATCGCATGCAGTATTCCAATAGTGGCCTAACCAGTGTCCTGTACAGCCTCAACATGACCTCCTAACTCCTATACTCAATGCACTAACCGATTAAAAGCAAGCATACCAAATGCCGCCTTCACTATCCTGTCTACCTGCGACTTCACTTTCAAGGAACTATGAACCTGCACTCCAAGGTCCCTTTGTTCAGCAAATCTCAACATTGGTGTTATTTTGCTGTTGAGGAATGAGAAAACTGGACTTGAGGCTGTAGATGTAATGCCATTCTTTGTGATCTTCAGTTTTCTTTGCTTTGATGCTTTAGCTTCAGATAGCACTGACCTTTTTAATTATCTTTCTCACTTGCAACATACTTAGTCATTTCCAAAATGTTAAAATAAGAAATTACACTTTGTACTTGGTCTGTCAGCAGAGGGTGCCTCTCCAAATTCCATATTAAAAGTCACATTTTACTCAGTTCAGGAAAAGTAACTGTGAATCCTGTAAAACTTCAAAACCTTGAGCCTCAACAAAGGTGAATTTGTAACGGGTAGGAGTCCAGTAACATAAGGCTGCTAATGCATGGCTGTCAATTTGACATTACCTTTGATACCGCGTCAATGCTATGTTGTTGGTGCTTAAATCTTGCAGACAAGCCTGAAATCATTAAACTTCTCACCCAACAGCTGTGTTATCAATTAAGTCAAGTTGACACTCTAAAATGAATTTGAAGATCAAATTCCAGACACTAGGAACTAGTGGCTGAAAATGCAGCCATTAATTTGAGCAGAGGGTGTGAGGTAAAAAGTTCAAATGCAGCATTGGAAATTGGATGATTACAAAGGATATAGCTAGAGGAGATTGCTGAGACAGTCTGGAGTGAGGCCATGGAACATAGAACATAATCTGTACAGCACAAGAACAGGCCCTTCAGTCCACCGTGTCTGTGCTGACCATAACGCCATTGTAAACTAATCCCAGTAGCTGAACATAGTCCATATCCTTCCATCCCTGCCTAGAAGTATTTGAAAGTAAGGGGAAGGAAGTCATGCTGAGCTATTGGAATGCTGTGGAACTGGACAGGAATGATGACAGTATAGAACTTAAATGGGTAAAAATACAAGCTCCAATATTTGGAATGAGTTAGCATTAGAGGCAAGTAAAGAATAGCTGGGAGAGCAATACTGAAGTTGAATCTTGGTGTCAAATATATGAATTAAAGAGGAGATAGGGAAAGCAAAGAGGTAATTAGTCGTGTTTGTAAATGGGAAAAACTAGCCTTAATAACAAAATGAATATGGGGAAGGAGTTTCAATTTGGAGTCCAGCAATTTTCTAAATCCCACATCCCTAGACTCTGGAATGGAGGTTAAGGTACGCAAGAGCTAGTAAACTGAAGAAAATTCCTAGGCTTGATAATACTAAGCTGAATTTATTTGTTTGGTTCTCCTCAGGATATTAATTCTTTTCAGGCTCTATTTAGTCAAATCCGCCGATTTCTTCTGTCAGGCTTGTGGTAGAATGCATCATCACAAATGTGATCATTGACTATGTGGTGTCTGATCAATAATTGCTCTATTGGGCATCTTAGCTGCATCTAGGGATACACCAGTAATTTGAGTTCTGTTTCGGTTAATCCAAGAAGCTACTCCTATCAAGACACTTGAAAAACAGACTATTTCTGCTGAAGGGTCCAGACCCAAAATGTCAGTTTTCCTGCTCCTCTGATGTTGCCTGGCCTGCTGTGTTCATCCATCTCCACACCTTGTTATCTCTATTTCTGCTGTGCTATCCCTGAAGGGGATTCTAAGGAGGTTCACAATAACGATACCGGGAATGAAAGGGCTTGTCTTATGAGGAGAAATTGTGGACCCTGGGTCTGTACTAAATTGTGTTTAGAAGGATGAGGGGAGTCTCACTGAAGCTGAGAATACTGAGGGGCCTAATAGAGTAGAATTGGAAAAGGTGTTTCCACTAGTAGGAGAGACTAAAACCCAATGGCACGGCCTCAGAAGGAATGACCCGTTAGAACTGAGATGAGAAGGAATTTCTTTAGCCAGAGGGTGGTGAATCTGTGGAATTCATTGCCACAGAATGTTGTGGATGTCAAGTCATTGAGTTTATTTAAGACAGCGATATGTTCTTGGTTTGTAAGTGGACCATATGTTATGGGGAGAGATATATCTGCCATGATCAAGTAACAGAACAGACACAGTGGGCTGATTGACTTAATTCTGCTGCTGTATCTAATGGTCTTGTGATCAATATCTGATCTGTTATATTAACTTGAACTTGAACTTAATTTTTGAGAGGGTAGATATATTAGGCATATCACACACTTCAAGTATAAACAAGAGAGACTTCTGTTGTTCTGCAGTGAATTCAGTCCTGTGGCTGAGAGTTTATTTCATTAGAGAGGAATGTATTGTCTCTTTGGACTGGATCTGATTTTGGATTCGGGAGAGCAAAGATTAATAATTAGGAGAAAGGAAGTTTGGTGATAATTACGTGCATTCACTTTGGTGCTCACAGACTTTATGTAGAATTTGTAACATGAGTACAATTAGTTTACATATGAACATATGCAATGGGAACAGATGTACAAAAGTCAACCTCTCGAGCCTGCTCCGCCATTCGGTAAGATCTGATATCTGCTGATCTGTTTGTATTTTGAACACGACACTCCCATCTACTCCACTTAACCCTTGATTTCCCTGACTAACAAGAATCTATCCACCTCTGTGCTCAAAATATTCGATAACTCCCCACTTCCATTGCCTTCTGAGGCACTATGCTCCAAAGTTGCACAACTTTCTTAGAAAGCATTTCTTTTCATCTCTGCCCTAAAAGGGTGACCCCTAATTGTTAAACAGTGCCCCCTGATTCTGGACTGATCCACAAGAGGAAGTGTAGAGCTTTAGGGTCATACAGTATTAGAAACAGACCCTTTGGTCCAACTCGTCCATGCTGACCAGACATCCTAATCTGACAGTCCCATTTGCCAGTATTTGGCCTGTACCCCTCTAAACCCTTCCTATTAATGTATCCATCTAGATGCCTTTTAAATGCAGTTGTACTCACCTCCACCACTTCCTCTGGCAGTACTTTCCATGCACACATCACCCTCTGTGGAAAAAAGTTACCCTTAAGGTCCCTTTTAAATCTTTCTCCTCTCACCTTGTATCTATGCCTTCTAGCTTTGGACTCCCTCACCCTAGGAAAAAGACCTTAGCTATTCACCCTATCCACGCCCCTCATGATTTTGTAAACCTCTGGAAGGTCGCCCCTCAGCCTCTGATGCTGTAGGGAAAAATGCCCCAGCCTATTTAACCTCCCCCTAGAGATGAAACCCTCCAGTCCCAGCAACATCTTTGTAAATCTTTTCTGCACCCTCTCAAGTTTAACAACATCTTTCCTTTTGAAGGGTGACCAGAATTGTATAGAGTATTCTAAAACATCTGTTCCAATCAACCTTGTCATGGGCATTCAGGATCTTACACACATGAAATAAGTCACCCCTCACTCTTGTAAACTCATAGAAACATACCCAATTTATCTAGTCTTTCGTCCATAAGTCAGCCCTTCATTCCAGTACTCTTCAGCCCGATTTGCATTCAATGATAAATCTGTGTTAAGATGGCAGTGTTATGCTCCTGGGTTGTGGTGTTAGTTTGTTTCCTATCTCTAAAGCTTTGTCTATTTAAAATTGCAAAGAGAATAATGTTCCAACAAACAACGAATCATCTTTTAACATCATATGTTCCCTGTGCTGAATTAAAAATGCCTGCAGCAAGAGTCCTACGACTGAATGGCAGAGTAAGTAATTCACCAAGGAATTTAAACGGGATTGCATTCATACCTTGGGTTATGACACATTTTGACAGCATTAATTTGTCTCCCGTGGCCTCACCAACGAAGTAAACTTTTAGAAGTAGAACTCGGATAGCAAGGAATCATTCATGCAAAGTTGAATGCATGTTTAGGTTCCAGTTTGAGCACCTGTTAAGAACATAAGAACATAAGAACATAAGAACTAGGAGCAGGAGTAGGCCATCTGGCCCTTCGAGCCTGCCCCGCCATTTAATAAGATCATGGCTGATCTTTGAGACTCAGCTCCACTTACCCGCCCACTCACCATAACCCTTAATTCCTTTACTGTTCAAAAATTTATCTAGCCTTGCCTTAAAAACATTCAGTGAGGTAGCTTCAACCACTTCACTGGGCAGGGTTAAGTTGAAGCTAGCTAGTCAATGAAGTTCTGTTCACATTTGAAAGAACCAGATTGTATGGTTTATGTTGTCAGAACATTTACATAATCCCCTTGCTGATCAACTAGCTAACTGTTTTAAGTAAAAACAGAAGATGCTGAAAATACTCAGCAGGTCACACAACATCTGTGGGCAAAGAAAAAGAGTTGGAGCGTTCTAGTGAAAGAAGGCAAAATAGAGTTCATACACTAACTAGAATTCTGTGCAAGAGGAAGCTAAGGTTAGGTTGAGTACTGTTAACAAGGCTGAGTTCACTGGCACAGTCTTATTTCATCTTGGTTGATTTTCAAGTTGGCTGAAACTCGTACCATACCCTGTGAAAACTGAGATCCAAGAGTCAGAATTAAGCAGTTAAGTATTTAGGGTTATTTTTGCTGAGTCTTTCTTCACTTCCTGAAGGGAAGCGTATGTTTTCTATTTTGCACCATTCCCCAGACACATCACTGAGATTAGGAACTCCCTATGTGGAGGATTGCCAGCGTAAACTTGTGTTGTATGCCTGGCTGGTCCTCAATTGAGCTACATCTCCCAAAGTAGATAATGATTTGGTCTGCCTTGGATTTAAATTGGTGCTTATCTGAATCACTCTGTAGTACAATTTTTTTTCTCTGTCACATTGCTCCAGTATGATTTCGTAGAATCATAGAATCCCGACGGTGTGGAAGGAGGCCATTCAGCCCATCATATCTGCAGCAACCCTCTGAAGAGCATCCCACCCAGGCATATCCCTCCACCCTATCCCCATAACGCCGTATTTACCATGGCTAATCCACCTAACCTGCGCATCCCCAGACACTACGGGGCAATTTAGCATGGCCAGTTCACCTAATCTGCACGTGTTTGGACTATGGGAGGAAACTGGAGCAGCTGGCAGAAACCCATGCAGCCAGGGGGAGAAGATGCAGACTCCACACAGGTACTTTCACCCATGGCTGGAATTGAACCCGGGTCCCTGGTGCTATGAGGCAGCAGTGCTAATCACTGAGCCTTTGTGTTGCCCTGTAATTTCCATGAGATGTTTTATACACAGATGGTACAAGTATGTTCAATAGTGCTAAACAATATGGATTTGAAATAGGCATTTGAATCAAAACTGAGCCAACCAGCTCTGTTTTATCTTTTCCTTTATAATATCTCCCTTGATACTTTTGCCCTAAATTGTTCACTGTCCGTTTGATATTTGGTACTGGTTGAAAATAAATTTCCTCTGACTATAAATTGGGGAAAATCAAAATCATTGGTTGCAATAAACTCTGTTCCCCAGCCACTGATATTATCCCTCTACCGAGCAGCTATCATGGCTAAACAAGACTGCTTGTGATTTGGTATCATGTTTCATCCTGAGAATGTTCCCAACCACTTATCCAAGCCATCACTAAGACCTGTCATGTAACTCAGCTGCACATCTCAGCTCGTGTGTTTCTGAAACCATCATTCCGTGCTTCTGTTTATCTTGGGACTTGACTAATCCACCTTGTTGCCAGCCTTCTGCATTCCAATCTTCATAAACTTGGCATCATCCAGAATTCTGTTACCTATCTCCTAATCTGCACTGAGCCCTGTTTATCCATTGCCCATGCACTCTCTATGTTAAGCAACATGTTGATTTTTAAAGTTCTCACCTTGCTTTTAAATTTCCACATGACCAGGCACTTTTTCTATCTCTGTAACCCTCTTTAACTGCAAAGCTGCTGTGAACCCAATGTTGTTCTAATTTTGGACCCTTTCACACCTCTAATTTAAATTATTTTATTTAAATGCTTTTGGTTGCCAAACATTTAACTTCTCTCACCAAAAATCTCTACCTCTCTCTTTCCTTCCTTAGGATGCTGCTTGAAACCAATCACTTTTGACAAGCTATGCGTTATCTGGTTGATATCTTCTTGAGTCTTTGCTTTATGCTGTTCTTTTGAGGCTCCATTCCATTAAAAGCTTTGTGTAAATACAGATTGTGTTGTGTTGTCTTGTTTTGACTGGAGATTGTGCCCCAAGTAAGAATGGAGGATGGTGACAAAAGGGCACAAGTCACCCCGCTACCTACTTCTGCCTATTCTTATGGACTTCTGCTCATTGTCCATTGTTTCCCTTCCCTGTTTTGAAATTACCTAAGCTAAATATTTGCCATTATTTCGTGAGAAGACTGGGGACATGTTTTGGCTTGTTAGGTACCTATTGTAGAGCAGAGAATTACTTCAACTCAGTTGAGTTGAACTTTTCTTAATGTATGGCTAATCATGGTTTGCTTGTGAAAGCACAAAAACAGGTGGTGATGCAGATTTAGACCTTAAGAATAGCTGTTTGCTTTCCAGATATTTGAGGCTAAACAAGCAGTGAACTGTTTGCAGTTGTAACCATATGAGATGGTGCAGATAAGTGCTTTTCTCGGTATAAGACTGCAGGTGCTGAAGTGATGTTCAGAAAAAAAAATCTGCAGCATTCATCACTTCGAGCTTGTGCATTACTGGATGCATTGATAGCAATATTCTTCTGTTTGCTTAACCTCCACTTTGTACACTAATGTTTGTCTTAGAATCGCTTTCCAAAAATTCAGTTATGAAGTGTTAGTTTTTATTGTCTCTCTCTTTTTCAGTTAGTTTTAATAAGGTTGCATCCTTTAACATGCTTTTTAGAAGCTAAAATAGTTACTCTAGCCTTATATAACTTATAATTTTAAATAGTGCAATGTACAAATTTGGTAGTGTGGTTTTTAGAAATTGGATTCTGAAACTGCATATCTATAATTGGAGACAAATGGTTAGTGAACAAGGTTTTAAGCTGTCATCCTTTTCTCAGTGGTGGGTTTATTGTGTTTGTATTAGAGATTCAACTCCAACTCCATCTAAAAGCACACGAACCTAGATTAACAGCTTCTTCTACGTCTTAGCCACTGTAGATTGGAAATTACTTCCATCCGCTCCTGGGTTGGGCTCTTGAGATGACTAAATAAACCATTACTGGATCCATGAATGCTGGCACAGGGGCATAAAGTGATTGCTGAAGTGGGTGGGTTGAATGCTTGGGTTTCTGTATGCTCATGTTGTTTGCTCTTGGCCCCCACCTGGGCTTGACAGAGATGCTTGAAATTGTTGGCTCCTTTGTGAATGCTTCTTCACCAGATTTGATGCTCTGAAGCTAGAGATTCTTACAAATCAGATTGTGAGCAGTTTTGGGCCCCTTATCTAAGGAAGGATGTGCTGGTGTTCGAGGTTTACAAGAATGATCCTGGGGATGAAGGGCTTGTCATAGGAGCGGTTGAGGACTCTAGGCCTGTGCTTGATGGAGTTTAGAAGAATGAGGAGAGTTCACGTTGAAACTTACAGAATACTGAGGTGCCTGGGGAGAGTGGATTTGGAGAAGATGTCTTCACTAGTAGGACA
The DNA here is from genome assembly GCF_021869965.1 of Rhincodon typus. Classification (NCBI taxonomy): domain Eukaryota; kingdom Metazoa; phylum Chordata; class Chondrichthyes; order Orectolobiformes; family Rhincodontidae; genus Rhincodon; species Rhincodon typus. Next base: position 426,025 of record NC_063363.1, read on the forward strand.
GTCTAGGACCTGAAGGTACGACCTCAGTGAAGGAACAACCCTTTACCCTCTGGCTGAAGAAATTCCTCCTCAACTCAGTTCTAGTGAATCTGTGGGACTCATTGCAGAAGGTTGAGGAGGCCAAGTTATTGAATATATTTAAGACAGAGATAGGTTCTTGATTAGTAATGGGATCAAGGGTTATGGGGAGAAGGCAGGAGAATGGGATTGAGAAACATATATCAGTCATGATTGAATGGTGGAGCAGGTTCAATGGGCTGAATGGCCCAATTCTGTGTCTATATCTTATGGTCTTTTGGTCTGAATTGGTGGAAATAATACATAATTTCAGGAAAGACTTGTGGACATCCTTGAAGCACTTCCTCTGCCCTTGTGGTGCAAAGCTCTGACTGGAGATCTTGTTTTGGAAATTTTGTCAGGTGTACACATAATATGGCCCATCAAATGAAGTTGAATACATGTAACCAATGCCTCAATACTGGGAACGTTGGCCTGAGAAAAGGTACTGATATTAGAGCACCTATCCAGCCGGTGGATTTGTAGGATTTTGCAAAGGCATCGCTACTGATATTTCTCAAGGGATTTGAGGGTTTAGATTAGTTTGCTATTCAGTGTCATCTTTCAGATGAAATGTTAAGTAAAAGACTTGAATTTCCTCACAGGGAGATAGTAAATAGCAAAGTTCTGTGATTTTTTTTTTAAAGTCAAGGAATTTTCCTGGCAACATTCATCCTGATAAAATAAAACATATCATTTAGCTCACTGGTATTTGATTGGCTGCTGCTTTTCTGTACATATTGCACTGTTGGCTGTATTTCAAATGTAGTTAATTTGACAAGTCTTCTGAGGTTGTGAAAAATGTTATATCGATGCAAGCTATTTCTTGTTTTCTCTCTTCCTCCTGCTGTCCCTTCTGCTGTCCCTAGATTCTCCTTCCTCTAGATTTTCTGGTTGTGTTTAGGATGTCAAACAGGAATGCTTTTGGGGATGTGACTGTAGATGAGTCATTTTTGGCGGCAAGAGCTTGTAACAACAGCAGGAAGTTACTCTGAGCTTGCCAAGGTGGAAGAAAAGAGGGCCACTTAAAGACCTCATTCTGTCATTTGATTTATTGATTTATTGCACGTGTACTGAAATACAGTGAAAAGCTTTATTTACAAGCAGTACAGGCAGATCACAGCAAGCAAAGGATGTACAAATCAAAAAGACTTGGAGGCATACAGGTTACATTGCAGGTTATGTTATTTGATGCTATAGTGCATTTGACAGTCTGATAATGACCAGAAAGAGGCTGTTCCCGAACCTGTTTTTGCATGTGTTCAGGTTTCTGTATCTTCTGCCTGACGGAAGAGGTTGTAGGAGGTCATTACTAGGGTGCGATGGGACTTTGTTGGCTGCCTTTCTGTGGCAGCAAGCCATGTAAATAAAGCCATGATGGGCGATTGGCTTCCGTGATGGTCTGGGCTGTGCACACCATCTTCTGTAGTTTCTTACAGTCCTGGGTGGAGCAGGCTGTTATGCACCCAGACAGTATGCTTTCAGTGGTGCATCTGTAGAAGTTGGTGAGAGACCTTATGGATGTGCCAGATTTCCTGAGCTGCCTGAGGATGAAGAGGCATTGTTGTGGTAGTATCCTGTTTGGGCAGGTACCCCAAGGATACTGCCCCTGCTGACAGCCCTGCACCCTTTCCAAACAATCATGCTGCCGCATTGACATCACAATCCATTTCTCCCCTCAATTCCATCCCTGAATACCACCACCTTCCACCCCCCCAATCCCTTTCCTTCTGTTTCTTCCCCACCCCAACTCCCTGCTCTCCTGATCTTCCTTCTCCTTTACCCAAGTTCTCTGCCCCAATCCTTCACCTTCTCCAATCCTCCTTCAGTCCCCCCCAAGACCTGTCACGTGTCACCATCACCTACCTTGTCTGTTTTTCAGTCCAACAGTGTTTCTGGCTGTGGGTCTGCAGCAGCGGCCATGACTGAAGTGTCCCATGATAGGCTGGTACTCTTGGCGATGGGATCTTTTGCCTTCAATACGCTGGACCCTTGATGGTAGCTGGCAGATGGCTTGTTTGTCATTTAATTCCATTTGGGTTCCTGGGAAGGCCATTGCAGATTTTGCCACCTGTTTTCTAGCTGTTAAAACACATTGAATTAAATGAGTGGTTGTGCAGGAACTGGGAGAAAAAGGAAACTTTTCTGGGAAAAGGAGATGCATTTGTCAATGGTAAAAAGGACAGTTATATCCTGTACACATCTTTTACTTCTGTTCACTCCATGAAAGGATTTAACTATGATTGCCTTAACATTGTCTTCTGGTTACAGTTTCCGGATTTACAATTGCCATATAACATGATAAACAGATGAAATCAATAGCATGTATTTTGCATATTGTATCTTTAAATGAACACGTAACACTCTTAAGCTATCTATGGACTGAATTTCCTATCCAGCTTTCACAATGCACATGTTCTCAATCGTAAAACAGCTGCAAAAATCACTTTTTGCTACCTTTTCTAATGCTATTGAAGAACTCTTGGGATTTGGTGATACATCTGTTGTGTGAAAACGGAATAGTCAAGTAGAGAGTTCCATATCCTAAGAGTACTGAAAACTTTCTTAGCCTTTCTCTACTGCAGTTTCTGAATGTTTTACTCTGTCTATGTGGTTATTTCATAAACTACCTTTTAACTGTTGCATTTTCAGCAAAAATATTTTCCAGAGTATTTTCCAACTTGCATTGCAATACGTCAATAAAGGATTGAAAAAACATGTAAACTGAGAGTGGGTCAGACAGTTTGAATATGAGAGGAAGTTGCCAATGTGCTGTCTTTTCATTGTTCTTGGACTGAATAATAAGGTTTCATTTGGATTCTAAGTAATTTTGTGATTGTCATTTGATTCAGTCTTGCTTTATCAAGCTTGTCTAGAGTTAGACTGAGTTACAGTCCACTAAATACAAAGATTTGTTATGAATCATATTTAATGAACTTGAATTGTCAACTTTCTGGCATGTCTTTTTGGTTTTGCCTTTGTGAATATGATCAGAGCTGCCCCTCTATTTGTCATTTAGAAAAAGGAAATTCCTGCAATTCTTGAACAAACTGACCTGACCCCTTTCATGTCAGAAATCCATCCATCTATGTAAATTTCAGTTTGCCATACTATTTTGATTTTATCTGGAATATTTTGAACTTCACTTTCAAGAACAAACTTGATGTCCCAAGAGTTCTGAATGTTATTTGGAAGAATCCACGACCTCAATTGTTGCTGCCATTTTTAAAAAAATGAATAGAAATTATTGATAGGATGCACTGAAGAGTTATTATTAAAATGTTTTCTCGCAAAGTCATTGACTCCTGCTGGGAAAATACAACAGGTCCTGAAAAAGACAAAATACTTCAGATGCTGGAAATACTCAGCTGGTCAATCATCATTGGCAGAGAGGCATAGCTGATGTTTTCATGCTATCACAGTTTCTCTCTCCACTGATGCCTGACCTACTGAGTATTTCTTGTGTTTTCTGTTCGCTTTTGTTATTATGTGTCCTGCTCTGCTTTTTGGTATTTTACAAGTGAGTTACTGTTGTGGATGAATTTAAACATGAGAACAGGCATTTACCTAATGTGATTCTGTCTCAGAATTTCGAGTTGCCAATGCTGAATAATGGTCAGGTTTGGATAGCTGGTGCCCTTACAGTAGTGTTGAGGTTAGTAGTTGTTCACTGCATCTCAGTTGCCTCAAAATGAAATTGAAGATATTTTAGACCACGTGTAAGTCAAGTGTCTGTTGTGATCTGAATGGCCTAAACCTATATGCTTTTATGGTTCTTACGCAGTCCTAGTAGCGATTTTTTTTAAAAATTGCAAGCATCTTTGTTCTCTGATCATCTTTGTTTTGCAGAGAGATTTCAAAGCAAGTGCTCATCAAATTCATTGGTATAAAAATAAAGATATTCCTCTGGCCAGATAGTCTCTTTCAAGATGTTTGGCTGTTCATACATTTTGCCATTATGCATGGAGATATGCCAAACTCATGACAACTCTTAAATTGTTGGAAGAAACAGTTTGTCATAGGATTAGCAAGAAGAATTAGAGTTCTGAAGAAGACTGATATCAGATTCAAAACATTAGCTCAGTTTTTCTCTCTCCAGAGATACTCTGGCTGTTATCTCCAGAGTTCTTTCTGTTTTAGAAGAATCGGACAGAGTTGACCAGCTCTAATGTTTGTTTAGCTTGTTGCAAACTGCCTAATGTAACTGCAATTTCTGAATTTGCTTCCTTTAGTAATTCTATTTTGTAAAAAAAAAATTGAATTGATTAACAAGTTGTGATGTCTTGTGTAATGATATCTATCTTCTGCAGCGATAGAGAGGTAGTGAAATTATACAAACCATTGCCACATTTATAGTAAAAGCAGATGGTTTACTCAGAAACCTGCTGCATTTCACTTTAAATAAACCAGAGTTTCAATTAATAGGAAAAACAGCATTTCAGTGGGAGTATGTGTGGTAATGTGCATGATATTGGGAAAGAAAGCTCAAATCCAAGTAGAATCATTGGTGTTACTTGTAAATTCTTTTCAGACTGCACACAGTCAAAGAGTCAGTTAGGTTAGCTGGCTGGTTTGTAATGATGCCACTAGGATGGGTTCAATTCACACACCGGCTGAGGTTACCATGAAGGATTCTCATTCTCAAATTTTTCCCTTACTTGAGGTATGGTGACCCTCAGGTTAAATCGCCACCAGTTGTGTCTCATGGGAGAGTAGCTCTCTGGTCTGGTAAGACCACGGCAACTTTACCTTTTACATAGTCAAGTAGGAGTAGAAATATTGGGTGTATCTTGAATGATAGATTTTCCTTGTGTAGGCTACTTTTTAGTCACTGGACAAATAGCCAATGAGATTGAAGATTTGTCTTCTCCAACGTTCCATTCTGGAGATCATGATCTGCGTTTTCAGCTGGCCAGACAGTCTAAATTAGATTGAAGTTGTGCATGGGGGCATTCTGAAATCCCCATCATAGAACGCTCAGAAAGAATTGCCCAGCGGAAAATTCAGTTATGCCTGGAACTGTCTGGAAGTTTCCATTTAAATTGGAGTCTTAAAAGGGCTCTGATGAAATTAAGTAAATAAGTTACTCAGGAAAAATTAGACTATTAAAGACATAACTTGACTCCTGAGTAACTGTGCAACAGATACCATACTTAAATGCACTCTCTTCCCCAGCCAGCATTGTAATTATCTGGCATCCTACCCAACTGCCATCCTATCGTCCTTGCATCCTAACATCGCGCTTGCCTTTTGTGCTTAGCCTTTGTCCTTGTCAAATTGTATCAAGACTTCTACATTTCTGAATAAAGCAGCTATCTACTTTGAAAAGGAGGTGTAAATTACTTTCTTCTGACAACTCTGCGCTATGCAAGAACTATCAGAATAGAAGTCTCCATATTTCTGAGGGAGCCCTTCTTTCATAAAAGTAAAGGAGGACTGGAAGTGACAGTGCAAAAGACAAAGGAGTTGCTAATGATAGTGAAAAAGAAAAACAAATGAAAAATCGGTGTAAATTAAGGTGTGAAAGGGATAGAATGGGTGCTCCCAAGGTTCTTTATTTGGGCTTCTGAGGAAGGGTCACTGGACCTGAAACTTTAACTCTGATTTCTTTCCACAGATGCTGCCAGACTTGCTGAGCTCTTTTTTTAGCAATTTCTATTTTTGTTTCTTTGGGGAGTGTGTGGGGACTGTGTGATAGAGAATTCAGCACGAGAGAACATCATGCAGTCGGTTTCTGAAGTTATACAGTTTACGTTGTCTGCGTTGTGCTGCTTTAGGTATTTTTAAACATGATCTATTTTTGGCTGTGTGGTTACTCCTACTATCTATGACATTCTGATTTAACTGACCTGACTTCTGATAGCACAGACACAACAATGAGAAGTAATCAAGTGTGGCATTTATCTGAAGTGATGCAGACAATAGCAATTAATGGTGTACTTTCACTTTGGGATATAGAATCTAATGGCATACCAATTAGTGAGATTTGAAATACACTTGCCTGTACTATCTGCAGACGACAGTACCATCCCTGTGAATAGATCAATGCAGGAATACGGTTTTTCCATTGTTCACCAGGAAATTAGAGTGGAAAGAAACTTGGTGACAGACCCTCTCTCAAATCTCTGTTATACGAAAGTGTCTGTTTCCATGCTGTATGACTCTAGTTAGGAAATTTCTCTCGCAGGAATGGAAAATTTAAGGACACTTCTTTTGGGGTGATATCTTCCAACCAGCAGCAGTTCAAAGATATCTATGGTTGAAGCTTGTGCAACCTATAAATTGGCAAACAATACATCATGCATGTTCTGAGCCAAAGATGAAGAAAATAAACTTTAAAATGTTGGTTTTGAAGAACTTTGCAACCTATAATAATGAGGAACATGGGAATTGTTAGCTTTTCAGCTTTTCAGCCTTTCAAGTCTTCTCAGCCATTTGATGAGATCTTTGCAGATCTGGTTGTGATCTCAACACAACTTTTCCTGTTTGCCCATAAGTGTTGACTTCCTTGACTATTAGAAATCTGTCTAACTTAGCTTTGAATGAACTCAATGATCTGGCCTTCATTGCTTTCTGGAAAAGAAATTCCATAATTAGCATATCTCTTGGAGAGGGGGAAAAAAAATCTCCTAACCACCCTCTTAAATTTTTATTCATAAGCGATGTGCGTGAGTTCTAGTCTCCCTCACAAGATAAAAAACTTTGCAGTGTTCACCCAGTCATGTCCCCTAAAGTGCGGTGGTTAGCACTGCTGCCTCACAGCACCAGGGACCTGGGTTCAATTCCAGCCTTGTGTGACTGTATATGCGCAATTTGCACGTTTTCCCAGTGTCTGTGTGGGTTTCCTCCAACAGTCCGTAGATGTGCAGGTTAGGTGGATTGGTTATGCTAAATTCGGAGTTGTGTGGATAGTACAAATTGGGGTGGGTGCTCTTCGAAGAGTTGGTGTTTACATAATGGACCGAATGGCCTCCTTCTGCACTGTAGAGATTCTGTGACATTATTCGTTTCGGTTATATCACCTGTCATTACTCTGAACACCAAAGACAACATTAGAGCCTTAGAGAATGAGGTTAGGAATTTATTTTATTTACTTGTGGGACGTAGTTGTCACTGGTTGGCCAACATTTATTGCCTATTCCTTGTTGTCCTTGAAGGTGGTGGTGAGCCACCTTCTCGAACTGTTAAAATCTATGTAAAGTAGGTTGACCCAAAATGCCCTTAGGGAGGGAATTCCAGGATTTTGACCCAGCAACAATGAAGGAAAGATGATATATTTCCAAAGCAGGGCAGGGAACTTGGTGATCAGGTTCCCCTGTTTCAGCTGCCCTTGTCCTTCTAGATGGAAATGGTCATGGGTTTGGAAGGTGTTGTCTCAGGATCCTTGATGAAATTCTGCAATGCATCATTTAAATGCTGCTACTGAACATCGGTGGTGGAGGGAATGCATTCCAATCAAACAAGCAGCTTTGTCCTGGATGGTGTCGAGTTCCTTGAATGTTTTTGGAGCTGCGCCCATCCAGGCAAGTGGGGAATGTTCCATCACATTCCTGATTGTGTCTTGTAGATGGGAGACAGGCTTTGGGCATTGAGGAGGTGAGTTACTTGCTGTAGTATTCTTAGCCTCTGACCTGCTGTTGTAACCATTGTGTTTATATTGTGCATCCAATTGAGCTTCTGGTCAGTGGTAAGCCCCCAGAATGTTGATAGCGAGGGATTCGGTGACAATTGAATGTCAAAGGGCAGTGGTTAGATTTTCTCTCATTGGAGATGGCCATTATCTGGCATTTGTCTGGCCATTGCCTGGCATTTGGATATAATAATGGGGAGCCAGGAAATGTAGAGGAGTTGAGTAAATATTTGGCATCAGTTTTCACAGTAGAAGACACAAATAGCATTTCAAAGTTACTAAATAGTCAAGGGCAAAGGGAGGAGAGGAATTAAGTACATCTATCATGAGGGAAACTAATCGTGCTAATGGCATGCATCCGAGGATATTAAAGGACATCGCTACACAGATTATGGATGCACTGGTAGTAATCTCCAAGAATCCTTAGATTTTGTGTAAGTTCCAGAGGATTGTAAAATTGCTGATGTAACAGCAATTGACTGATATAGTTAAGGAATATTTGACCCCATGCCTCTTTTAATTCTGAAATGCTGATGTAACACCCTTATTCAAAAGGGTAAGAAAGACAAAAACAGAACTGGTTACTCTCGGCCAGTTAAAGTCTATTATAAAGGATCTAATAGCAGAGCATTTAAAATGTATAACATGGTCAAGCAGAGACAGCCTGGCTTCAGGAAGGGGAAATCAAGCCTGGCAAATTGACTAGAATTCTTTGAGAAGATGACGAGCAGAATAGATAAAGGGGGAAGTAGTGGATGTAATATATTTGAACGTTCAGAAAGCAATAGATAGGATACCACATATCAGGCTACCAAGTAAGATAAGAGCCCATAGTGCTGGAGCTGGTATATTAGCATGGATAGAGAATTGACTAACAAATAGAAGATAGAGACTTAGGTTAAGGGAGGCATTTACAGAATGGAAATCTGTAACTAGCGGAGTGCCACAGGGATCATTGCTGGGGCCACCGTTATTTGCAATATATGTCAATGACTTGGAATAGGGAAGCAAAAATACAAAATAGCCAAGTTTGCAGATAGCACAAACATCAGTGGGAAGACAAATGCTGAGGATGACAGTCTGCAGAGGGATATAGACCGGTTGAGTTAGTTGGCAAAAGACTTGGCAGATGGAATCTAAGGTTGGAAAATGTGATGTTATGCATGTGGTGATTGTAACGAGGTCAGCCAGCTGGATGTTACAGTTCCCTGATTGGGGCTGTTAATCTGGTGACAGGATACTGGCCTATGTAGAGTTGTTTCAGTGGCAACAAGAGTAAAGCACAATTCTGAAGAGACTCCCTCGCAACAGTTATCTTTGAGTTGGGATAAGCATTTTTCTTAGATTGTGCCTCTGGGAAGTTTGACTTGTCCAACCCGGCTGTCAAGGACTGGGCCCAGTATGTGGAAAGAATGCGTAATTTCTTCTGGGAAAATGACATTTTGACACCCACAAAACAATGAGTAGTTCCCCTGACAGCCTATGGAGCTGCAGTTTTTTCTATCATTAGAAGTCTAACTTTCTACGAGGCACTGGATATTAAAAATTTTCAAGAATTGACTGATATAGTTAGGGAATATTTGACCCCATGCCTCTTCTAATTCTGAAATGCTATCGTTTTTATTCATCAATTTGAGAACCAGGGAAATCTGTAGCAGGGTTTTCCACTAGCTTAAGATGACTGGCAGAAGTCTGTGAATTTGGTTTAATGAGATGCTTAGAGACTGACTGTTATGCACAATTAATGATGTACCAATGCAAAAACTCCTAGCTGAAGCTTGACTAGACTTCAAACAGGCGCTACAGCTGGTTTTATTATTGGAAAATGAGGCAAGTGGAGCATATGAGTTGCAAAGTATTCCAATGGAACTGGACACCCTCAATCGGTTCGACTGAGCTTGGGGAGTACAACTTGAGTGCAGGCAATTGAATAGCCTCACTCAGGACATATCCTGAACAGAGTGACTCTAGGTTGGCACACAGCAAAACAAAGCCGCTTCAACATTTTTGCCACTGGACAAAGAGAGTGAAAGTCTACTGAGGCACTCCTGGTGCAAGAGGCAAGCACCCGTGCGTTACACAGTGCCCATGTCAGATGCTGAGTGCACCAAGCTCTTAAGGGAAGTAATGCATACGACAGGATAATGATTTCTCACTAAATTAGTGCAAAGTGAATAATTGGAGATATACACAGTGGTGCATTTATTGCCTTTACGATTCTAGCAACCCAGGCAGAATGTTTAGTTTTTAGAATTATATCAATACTTTTAAACCGTGTTCAGAAGTCACAGATTTTGCAGGTGTGAAGCTATCAGCCGCATATATCAACAGGAAATATAACGTCATTTGGCAGTACAGAACTTGAGTATTGCTGGAAAAGATATATTTTGCTGAAGTTTTATCTTGCACTTATCAGGACAATTTGCAAGAAGTAACAAAGCAAAGGGACAACACTTTTTTTTCTAAATAAGAGTAAATGCTGATTGGCAAATGGATCCTGATGTAAGAGACATTGCCATGGAGAATGTAGCAATTAATGATTACTGGCAGAATCTGCCAAGTTTGGTTTAAATTTTAATTTGGGCCAATTGATTCTGACTGTGGTCAGGGAAATGAACCAGTGAATGGCTGTCACCTATTTTTGTTGATTTGAAACATGTGCAGTGAATGTACATGTTCTTTCCGTCTACAAAGAACTGGGCGCACTAGGTTCGCCACAATGTGAGCCTGAAGATACTAAATTAATTGACAGTGTAATTCTTCTCGCACTCGGGATAATCTGGCAAATCTTGTCCAGTTGCAGAATCACCGAGTTCTGCATGTGTGGTTTGGTTGAGTCCAGCCAGTGCTGTGGTTGTTGCGTAGTAGCAGTATCAAACGGCTAACTTCATTTCAAACATATGAGATACTATACCATTTCCAGGACAGTCTGAGGTGGACTGGGCACCTTTCAGAATCACAACTGACAACCTTCAGCCTGTTCATGACTTTGCAATTTGTACAGTGAGAAATGATCTGAGTGTAGCTATTATTCTGCAGGATAGTTTGATGCACCCCATTTCAGCATCAAGCTTTCACAGTGAACAAATGGCTCAGGCCTGTTTTGAGGTTGCCGAGGATATAATGCATGCAGCAGTAGGAATCCCACCAAATCCTACATGCTCCATCATGTGTTCAAATTCACCTTTGAAATGGGATGGTCAAATGAGTTCTGTTTTTGTTCTAGCTGAGAAATCAGCCTTGGGCCTCTGTTACTATATGGAGCCAACTTGCCTTCACTTGTCATTACACATGTTAGGGACAGCAATAGCAATGCCAGCTGGTATTGTATATTTTCTGAAAGAAAGCAATGGAGTTTGTGTTAACTGAATCAAAAGTTTTTATCATCTCCCTAGAGCAACTATTCCATTGTTTACTCTTCCTTTCATTCAAACATATCTCTGCAGTATTTTGTTTTTATTTTATCGGATGCTGGAAATCTGAAATAAAAAGAGGAAGTGCTACAGAAACCCAGCAAATCTGGCAACATCTTTAGAACAGTTCCAAAGAAGAGTCATACTGGACTTGAAGTGTTGGTTCTGTTTCTGTTGGCCAGATCTGCTGAGTTTTGCTGGTACTTTATTTCATATTTTGATGGTTAGTTCTGAATTTACTTCTAAATTTTGAAATTTTAAGTTACTTTGGTGTCTTTGGTTTCTGTTCCAGGGAGAATTAGCAGGTTCTAGTCTCTTTTTAGCATCCAAGAATGAACAATTACTGTATGTCACCTCTCAATCATCTCATTTTGAGTAAAAGGTTTCCCTCTGTCATCCTGGTTGTTCTTTCTTCAACAGTTGCAATGTTCCTTTGTATACTATAATGATCAGAAATGTACAAAATTTTCTTTGTTCATGGCAATGATTTATGAATTGATAGGTTTATATCATTATTTTGGTTCAGTAGTGACATTTTCAATGCATCACAATATCGATTTGCTTTACTCACTGTGGTTAAACGTGACTGAGATAGGTTCGATGAATTATTAGACAGCATCATGAAACCCTCTTATAGTTTCCATGCATACTATTTTCTTTTCGCTTGTCAAGGGCTTTCCTGAAGTTTTTGTTGATACATGAAGCACATTGAATTTCATCTGCCAATGTTGAGAAGCACAACTAATAAATATGTCCAAATTCCTCTGTAGTTTATAGCCTTTAACTTTGGAATTGCTCATCTCACTGACTGAGTTATACAGGTGATATAAAGCTATTGTGCTGGTGACTTCAAACTCCAGATGATTGGTAAAGGTACAAAATAAAGGAGGTCTTGAAACAGACCAAAATAGCATGCCGTTGGTTGCATTCTCTGGGCTGATGCGTCTCTAATTTTACCATCCTCTGGGTTCTATAAGTCAACAAGTTATATATCTATTCTCAAGCATTGTTACTGACTCAGCTTTATTTTCAGTACAAAACTTTTCAACAAAACTGTACCAAAGACCCAACTTACCGATACACAGCAGCTCCACCTACAAGATGCACTGCAGAAATTTACCAAGGCTGCTTAGGTCACATCTTCCAAACCCACAACTACTGCCATCTAGAAGGACAAGGACAGTAAATACACGGGAACATCACAATCAGCAGTTTTCCCTCCAATCCACTTACCCTCCTGACTTGGAACTCTATCACCAGTCCTTCACTGGATGTGGAATTCTGGATTTGTTAAACAAATAGCGACATTTCCTAACAAGATTACTTTGCATTGAGTAGTTCTGTTCTCCTGGTATTGCAATATTTAAATACAAATAACTCAATCTGATTATTTCAACTTTTCATATAATCATTCATTCTATTAGTCCATCTCCATCACTGAACAGAAAGATGAGGGAGGACACAACTTCTGAACCCCATATTAAGACCATAGGAAAGAGGACCAGAAGTATACCATTCAGCCTATCGATCTACCCTGCCAGTAAATTAGATTATGATTGATCTGATAATTCTCAACTCCACTTTCCTGCCTTTTCCTCCTAACACTTGATTCCCTTACTGATTAAAAATCTATCTGTCTCAGCTTTGAATATACTTCATGACCCACCCTCAACTTTCCTCTGTGGCAAAGAATTCCACAGATTCACAATCCTCAGAGAAGAAATTCCTCCTCGTCTCTGATTTAAATGCAAAACCCTTCATTCTGAGATTACTCCCTCTGGTCCTAGACTCTTCCACAAAAGGAAGCAACCTTTCTGCATTTACCCTGTCAAGTCCTCTAAGAATCTTGAATGTTTCAATATGGTCATCGTTCATTCTTCGATATTTCAACAAGCATAGACCTAATCTACTTAATATCTCCTCATAAGACAGTCCCTCTTTTCTTGGTATCAGCCTAATGTACCTTCCCTGGATTGTCTCCAATGCCAGTCTATCTCCCTTTTGATAAGGGGACCAAAACTGTTCACAATATTACAGCTGTGGTCTGACTAGTGTCTTTAATAGTTTTAGCAAAACCTCACTACTTTTTGTACTTTATTCTCTGCTAACTGAAGGCCAGCATTCCATTGCCTTCCTATTACACATTGACATTGACAGCTAGCTTTTTGTGTTTTATGGTCAAGGATTCCTAAATCTCTGTTTCGTAGCTTACTGTAAGTTTTCTTCATTTAAAAAATATTCAGGTCCTCCTCTTCCTGCGAAAGTGTACAACTTAACATTTCCCCAAATTATGTTCCATCTGCTTAATTTTTACCCACACATTTGATCTGTCTGTATTCCTCTGCAGACTGTTTGTGTCATTCTCGCCATTTTTCTCCCCACTTTTATTTTTGTGTTACTTGGCTGTAGTACATTCTCTTTGCTTATCCAAGTTGTTGTTATATATTGTAAGTAATTGTGGTCCCAGCACTGATCCCTGTGACACAGTGCTAGTTACAGGTTGTTATCCATTCTGGCATTATTTGTCAAGGCCTAACCTTGGTTTCAAATCAACAAAATTGGATAACCTTAAATAAAGAGTTGTCTTCTTCAAACAATGGTCAAGTATTTAGTAATTTCTTCAAAATTTAGGGCAGAGTTCATGTTTTCTTGCCGTATCTCCTTTCCATCCTTAGATGCATCTCATCTGACTCTTGAGATTTATTTATCATTTAATTTGCACGGCTGCATAATGTTGGTGACATGATCCAATTACTTCTAAAGAAAAATGTAAAAAGACCAAAAAGGAAGAATGGAGAATGAGCCAGACCAGATAAGAGAGATAAATAGGGCAACGTCCAGGCTGTAATGACAATAATATAATGCACTTGAAGATGATGGAAGGCAAGGCACGTATGGTAAAAGCTAGGTTTATAACCTTGGAGAAAGTGTATTTTGAGGGTCTGAGATTAGAACATGGGGAAAATAGAATTGCCAAACAATAATATAGACTGACATTGAGAAATATTTTAGATGGTGTTCATCAGAATTTTTTTTCTCTATTTACTCATGGGACTTGGGCAATGCTGGCTGCCCAGCATTTGTTGCCCACGTCCCTAGCTGCCCTTGAGCTAAGTTGAGTTCAGAGGGCAGTTGAGAGTCAGCTACATTGCTGAGAGGCAGGAGTCATGTGCAGCCCAGACCAGGTGAGGAAAGCAGATTCCCTTCTCTGAAGGACAATACTGAACTAGATGGATTTTTCTGACAATCGGCAATGTGTTCGTCGTCAGCAATGGATTGTTAATTTTGGATTTTAGCCATGGCAAAATTTGAACCCAGCTCCCCAGAACGTTAGCTGAGTTTCTAGATTAAGAATTTTGCGATAATATGCACTAGGTCATCACCTTCCTAATTGCATCCCTTGGAATGTAAGAAAATATATTCTGTTAAAAGGAAAGAACAAATGAAACAATAGTAAAGTTGCCATTAGTTTTACTAGACCATAGGACTGCCTTGTCATTAGAGCAAGACAACTGGTGGTAGTTTAACCTGAGGGTCACTACATCTCAGGAATAGAGAGAGATTGAAAATGATAGCCCGTTATAGACGAAGAAAGACATAAACAAGCAATCAAGGATTAGAAAAGAGGCATATCTTATGTAAATAAACAGCACAGGTATGTATGATAAAAGATAATCGTTGAATCCCTACAGTGCTGATAGAGGCCATTTATGCTCATTGAGTCTGCGCCTCTCCTCCAAACAGCACCCCACCCTTTCCACGTAACCCTGCATGGGGTATTACTGCTAAATGACCTAACCTGCACGACGCTGGACACTATGGGCAATTTATTAAGGCCAATCCAGCTAACCTGCATAGCTTTGCACTGTGGGAGGAAACCAGAGCATGTGGAGGAACCCACACAGACACAGAGACAACATGCAAACTTCGTGCAGACAATCGCCCAAAGCTGGAATTGAACGCAGGTCCCTGGTGCTGAGGCAGCAGTGTTATCCATTGTGCCACCGTGCCAGTTTGAAGAACAAATAAGAGAAGTCAATAAAACAATTGGGTAATCCAAGAGGACCAATAAAAATATACTACAAGGAAAATAAGATAACATAATGAAAAAGATGAAGGACTTTGGTTTGACCACACTGAGAGCACTGTGAGCAAGTTTTTGTTCTATAATTAAAAAAAGACATGGTGATATTGAAGATGGTGGTGGGAAGATTTTCAAGGATAACAGAAATGATATTACCCATGTCAGGAAGCAATTTACAGGCTGTCTCTCTTCTCTTGAAGGTGAAAGGCTGAAGTATGACCTAATAGAGGTATTTAAAATTAGAGTCATGAGATCCTTTGACTCATCTTGTCCGTGATGGTCATCAGACATCCATCTATTTTAATCTTGTTTCCCAGCCCTAGGTCCGTAGCCTTGCATGCTATGGCATTTCAAGTGTTCAAAGCCATCAGGGATCCAAGAGGCAGTACTGGACCAAGTTAGAGACCCAAACCGACCATAGACACCCGCCGCATGTGGCAGGGCCTAAACGACAATACTGGATACAAAATGAAGCAGAGCAATATAGTGGACAAAGATACATCCTTGCCTGATGCGCTTAATGCTTTCTGTGCTCTGTTTAAGCAGAATGCAAGCGACATGAGGTCACCTGCCCCGACAGCCCTGGATGCACCAGTGCCCACTGTCACCACTGCAGAAGTCAGATCAGTCTTCCTTGGAGTCAACCTAAGGAAAGCGACGGGCCCAGACGGAGACCACAGCCGAGCACTTAGAGCCTGTGCGGATGAACTGGCGGAGGTATTCACTGACGTCTTCAACCTCTTCCCTCCTACAAGCTGTAGTCCCCACCTGCTTCAAGAAGACCTCCACCATCCTAGTACCAAAGAATGCAACGTGCCTAAATGATTACCACCTAGTGGCTCTGACCTCATAATCATGAAATGCTCTGAGAGGCTTGTCATGGCCCACTTCAACTCTAGCCTCCCAGCCTGCTTTGATCCTCTACAATTTGCCGACTGATGTAACAGGTCCACAGCGGACACCATTTCCCTAGCCCTGCACTCATTTCCTGTAACATCTGGACAACAAGGATGCCTATGTCAGCCTACAGCTCCGTTTTCAACACCATTATCCCCTCCAGACTGATTGCAAAACTCTGAGACGTGGGTATCTGCTCTGCCCTCTGCAAGGGGATCCTCAGCTTCCTGACCCACAGACCACAATTGGTGAAGGTAGACATCTGCACATCCTCTAGGATAACACTCAACACTGAAGCCTGCCAAAACTGTGTTTTCAGCCCCCTACTTACTCCGTGTACACCCAGGAGTGTCTTGCCAAATTCTGAACAAACACCCTCTACAAGTTTGCTGACTCCACCACTGTGGTAGGGCGGATATCAAATAATGATGAGTCAGACTACAAAACGGAGATAGAGGGCTTGGTGACATGGTGCAATGATAACAGCCTGTCTCTCAATGTTGGCAAAACTAAAGAACTGATCATTGACTTCAGAAAGAAAGGAGGAGAAACATGTCCCCGTCTACGTCAACGGACCAGGGGGTTTGGGAGCGTTAAGTTCCGAGGAGTGACGATAACTGACAACCTTTCCTCGACTTCCCACATAGATGCAACAGTCAAGAAAGCACAAGAATGCCTCTTCTTCCTCAGGTGGCTCAGGAAATTTGGCATGTCCACAAGGTCCCTCGCCAACTTTTACAGATGCACCATAGAAAGCATAACGTCTAGGTGCATAACTGCCTGGTATGGCAACTGGTCAGCCCAGGACCGTAACAAACTACAGAAGGTGGTGTGCACAGCTTAGACCATCACGGAAGCCAACCTTCCATCTATAAGCTCCATTTACATGGATCGTTGCAGCAGGAAGGCTGCCAACATCATCAAAGACCCATCCCACACCAGTAATGTTCTCCTGCAATTTCTTCTGTCAGGCAGAAGATGCAGAAGCTTGAACGTCCGCACCAGCAGGTTCAGGAAAAGTTTCTTCCCTGATGTTGTTGGACTGATGAAAGGGCTCTCTAATTTCAAATAATGCTGATCTTGTTAAAGTTGATCTTGCCTGGCGCACGCCCTGTGCGATGTAACCTGTATGCCTCAGTCCAAGTTTTTTGTTCACCCTATGATCTATACATCCTGGCTTATTATGATCTGCCTGTACTGCTTGTAAACAAAGCTTTTCACTGTACTTAGATACACACGATAATAAATCAAATCAAATCAATCAATCATCTAAGTAGTTCTTAAATGTCATGAGGGTTCCTGCCTCTACCACCCTTTTAGGCAACGAGTTGCAGATATCCAATACCCTCTGGGTGAAAATATCTTTCCTTGAATCCCTTCCAAACCTCATGCTCCTTATCTTAACACTGTGCCCCTTTGTTATTCCCGTCCTGTGGAAAATATTCTCCTTATTTACTTTGTCTATGCCACTCAGTCTTTTGCACATCTCAATTAGATCAGCTCTCAGCCTTCTTTGCTCTAAGGCAAATACTCTGAGCCTATCTAGTCTGTTGTGAAAGGTTTTGATAAAGCTCAGGTAGGAAAAATACTTCATTTTGAGGGTAAGACCATAACTAGAAGCCCTTAAAATAAGATAGTCCAAACGGAATTTAAAAGAAATTTCTTCACCAAAAGATTGAGAATGTAGAACTTGCAGAAGTGAGAAATGTTGATGGATTTAAGGGAAAGCAAGAGAAACCTATGAGAGGGAATGGAAACAGAGGGAATAGTAGGGGTTTTAGATTGGCAAAGGCTGGAGTTGAGTATAAATACCATTAGTTTTTATTCACTGTGTGAGAGCCTACCCTTTTTTCCTTCATTTTTACTACTTTGCAGTAATGATTGTAAATAAGAAATCCTCTCTTGTCCGTAAAGTTATCTGGACTGTCCTGAAATACAAGTCTGTCCATCTTTATCTACACTGGATAAGAAACCATTTATCTAGTCTCCAATCCTTATTCTAATAACATTTTTCTGAATCCTTTGAGTGGAAATGTTCAATGCAGTCCCAGTTTTACATTTCAACGTTTTACTCCCAACATTTTAACCACTTGTGAAACAACAAAAGTTGAAGAAAATCTAGTCTACAACTTATGATGGAAATGTCCCCTCGTCACTGATGATTAATCTTCCTAAAATCATCTATATAAGATCTCTGATATAACAAAGTGTAGAGCTGGATGAACACGAGCAGCATCAGAGGAGCAGGAAGGCTGACGTTTCGGGCCAAACCCTCCTTCAGAAATGGGGGAGGGGAAGGGGGTTCTGAAATAAATAGGGAGAGAGGGGGAGGCGGATAGAAGATGGATAGAGGAGAGGATAGGTGGAGAGGAGACAGACAGGTCAAAGAGGTGGGGATGGAGCCAGTAAAGGTTGAGTGTAGGTGGGGAGTTAGGGAAGAGATGGGTCAGTCCAGGGAGGACAGACAGGTCAAGGGGGCGGGATGAGGTTAATAGGTAGGAGATGGGGGTGGGGACAGGTAGGAGGAAGGACAGGTTAGGGAGGCGGGGACAAGCTGGGCTGGTTTTGGGATGCGGTAGGGGGAGGGGAGATTTTGAAGCTTGTGAAGTCCACATTGATACCATTGGGCTGCAGGGTTCCCAAGCGGAATATGAGTTACTGTTCCTGCAACCTTCGGGTGGCATCGTTGTGGCACTGCGGGAGGCCCCGGATGGACATGTTGTCTGAGGAATGGGAGGGGGAGTTGAAATGGTTTGCGACTGGGAGGTGCAGTTGTTTAGTGCGAACCGAGTGTAGGTGTTCTGCAAAGCGGTCCCCAAGCCTCCGCTTGGTTTCCCCGATATAGAGGAGGCCACAACGGGAACAGCGGATGCATTATATCACATTAGCAGATGTGCAGGTGAACATCTGCTTGATGTGGAAAGCCTTCTTGGGCCTGGGATGGGGGTGAGGGGGGAGGTGTAGGGGCAGGTATAGCACTTCCTGCGGTTGCAGGGAAAAGTGCTGGGTGTGGTGGGGTTGGAGGGGAGTGTGGAGCGGACAAGAGAGTCACGGAGAGAGTGGTCCCTCCGGAAAGCAGATAAGGGTGGGGTGGGAAAAATGTCTTTGGTGGTAGGGTCGGATTGCAGATGGCGGAAGTGTTGGAGGATGATGCGTTGGATCCGGAGGTTGGTGGGGTGGTACTTGAGGACGAGGGGGATTCTGTTTTGGTTGTTATTGCGGGGAGGGGGTGTGAGAGATGAGTTGCGGGAAATGCGGGAGACACGGTCGAGGGCGTTCTCGACCACTGAGGGGGGAAGTTGCGGTCCTTGAAAAATGAGGACGTCTGAGATGTACGGGAGTGGAATGCCTCATCCTGGGAGCAGATGCGGTGAAGGCGAAGGAATTGGGAATAGAGGATGGCATTTTTGCAGGAAGTTGGGTGGGAGGAGGTGTATTCTAGCTTCAAAATCCCCCCCCCCACCCCCATCGCATCCCAAAACCAGCCCAGCTTGTCCCTGCCTCCCTAACCTGTCCTTCCTCCCACCTATCCCCTCCTCCCACCTCAAGCTGCACCCCCATTTCCTATCTACTAACTTCATCCCGTCCCCTTGACCTGTCCGTCCTCCCTGGACTGACCTATCTCCTCCCTAACTCCCCACCTACACTCACCTTTACTGGCTCCATCCCTGTCTGTCTCCTCTCCACCTATCTTCTCCTCTATCCATCTTCTATCCGCCTCCCCCTCTCTCCCTATTTATTTCAGAACCCCCTTCCCCTCCCCCATTTCTGAAGAAGGGTCTAGGCCTGAAACGTCAGCCTTCCTGCCCCTCTGATGCTGCTTGGCCTGCTGTGTGTTCATCCAGCTGTACACCTTGTTATCTCAGATTCTCAAGCATCCGCAGTTCCTACTATCTCTATATAAGATCTCTGAAAACTTATGGGTAAAAGTGCTGACTGGCTTCAGCATTAATCCATACAGATTAGAAAAGCTGGGGTTGACTACCAAGTTTATGCTGAGTTCACTGGTCTCATCTTAGCTGGCAGTATGGATATTACAACTGACCTTGGCAACCATAGGAAATCACTGCTGCAAATGTACACCCCTTAATATTTGATGAGAAAAAAAATCACTTGGATCAAAAAGCTAGCCTGTGTTTGTTTACTGTATCATGAATGATATTATTTTGGGCAACATTTCAGGAGGTTGCCAACATGGTTTTTGAATCTCCTATCCCAGAGAAGCATTAGTATCTGTGGAAGAGGTAAAGAGAAGAGAAATAATTGGTTGTTTCTTGATTAAGTTCATTATGTAGTGAGGCAGTAGCATGGTGATAATGAAACTTGACTAGTAATCCAGAGGCCCAGCCCATGCTCTGAGGACACAGATTCAAATCTCCTTTATAGTACCTGGTTGAATTTACATTCAGTTTATGCAGCTGGAATTTGTCTCGGTAATGGTGACCATAAGACCGTTGTCGAGTGTTGTAAACTCATCTGGTTCATAAATATCCTTTTTAGGGAGGGAAGTTTATTCCCCTAAGTGAGGGGGGTACTATATGTGACTCCAGAACCACAGTTGGCTCTTAACTGTTTTCTACAGTGGCTAAGCAAACCACTATTCTGTTAAAGGACACTTAGTTGTGAAGAAGTCATATTGAACTCAAAATATTAACTATGTTTCCCTCTCCTCAGATGGTGTAAAACCCATTGAGTTTGTCCAGTACTTTGCGTATAGTTCAGGTCGCCAGCATTCTCCGTACTTTGATTTTATTACAGGACCACTAACGATGGGCAACAAATGCTGGCCTTGCCAGCAACAACATCTACATCCTACGAATAAAAGAATAATGAAAAAACCTTTCCTTCTCCACCATGATTGAGCAAAAGCCTGAATGTCTTAAAATATTTTCAGTTTTCAATATTTTATTAATGCTAACTCTTTATCCAGCTGGTAGTGACTGAATTGGCCTCCATAACTATCAGAGTTAGATTTGTTTTGTACTGTTCCTGTTATGTTAAACAGACCGGAAAATAAAATCCAGTAGCATGGTGTCCGTAAAGCCATTTGGTTACCCCCAAAAGATACATTTCTTGCTCAGCCCTGCTTGAGAGGATATGAATGGTCGAAAGATAATCAGTATAAACACAGAAATCAAAATATTGCAGTGCAAGCCGCACTTTAAAGGAAAATGAATAGAACTTTGTACAAAGCCTTTGCTATTCAGCCAATAATTTAAAACCTCCCCTGGGTGTTCTATTTGTGTTGTGATAATATGCAGAAAGTAGTGGAAGTCATTCCTCATGAAATGTGACTGGACTGTGGATTGTGTGGCTTCAGTCCATTGAATGTGTGCTGCTTGTTCTTTCAGGCTTAATTATAACAAAACTGCCAGTGTCATGCTGAAATCCATCTGCATAATAGGAGATGAGAATAGATTGTGATAATTCCATCAGTTTGAAATGTTTATTTTCCAGTCTAAGAATCCAACTTCCTAAATTGTAATAATGGTTTTAACAGTGCAAAGTGCATTTTCCTATGTTTGTAAAATTGAAATTCTTTAGTTGCTAAATAATTAGCATGTGATGTGCAAGTCATGGTTTATTGTGGTTGTCGTTGGACAGTATTCTGTACCACCGGATTTAATGCTGTTATAGGTACAGTACCCCCAACCTGGCTGTCTGAAAAGTGCATGTTTTTCTCTCAACCCACAGAAAAGGGCTCATGCAGGAAGAAAAGGAATAATTGCAAGCTGTTTGAAAAACAGTATGTGGTTATATGAATGCTTACGTAAATCACATCCTTGAAATTATTATCAATACTGAACAGTGTTTTTGGCAATGTCACTCAAACTTGCATGTTGAATAAGAGGAAATTGCCTCACCAAAAATACTTCAAGTTAATATCATGTCCAAGAGGGATTTTTGACCTGTCAAAAGTGCATCAACTTCAGACCAGTTCAGAAACTTGAAACTAAAATGATTATTTTTATACCTGGATTCATTCTTCTGATCCAGCAGGTAATCCAAAATTGAGGAAGAATTCACAATTTGGCAATGGCCTCGGCCCTGAGTGTTCTGGATTTTGGATCTCAAACATGCCATGATGCAAGAATGAATTGACAAGTTTTGAGTCTGTTGTACATTCAGTTGTTTAAGGTGTATTCTGATAACTAGTAGAGTCAAGAATGAAAAATCTTTATACAACTAAATTAAAATGCTGTGCATCTGGAAATCTAACATAAAAACAAAATGCTGGAAATACTCAGCAGATCAGACAGCATCGATGGAAAGAGATGGTCGGAAAGAAATGGAATTTTAACCCCTCAGGATGCAAAATGAGGCTGCTTGCCTCAGATTTTAGTGTTTATTTGGATTTAATAATTTTGGGCTGAATTTTGAAGGTTTGGCATACCCAGTGTTGGGTGTAGTTAAATGCTTTTCCAGAATTTTTCCACTGTCCCAGCGGCCCCCAAATGAGCCTTTAGAGTTGCTTCACCCACCCATGTGATTGCTCAAAATCCCATCACATAGCCAGCTATTTCACTTTTATGATCTCTATCTCCTCACCCCATCCCCGTAAACGGTCTTTCTGCTAATCCCACTTGCCCTTCTCATCCATTTCTTGTATATGGCCTGGTGCCTGTTGAAAGGTCTCCTGTCTGGCAGCCAACTAACTTGAAAGTGGCCAGGTGCCCAAAAGGAAATAGTGGGGGGGGGGGGGAATGTCAAATTCTACCATCAAATTCTACAGTTCCTTCATCTTTCAACCCTTTTTAACCACCCCATAAATTTAAACTGTTAACTCTGTTTCTCCCTCCAAAGATAATGCCAGATGTTGTGTTTTTTGTTCATTTCGTGTTTTGATTTATCCTTTTATGTCTTATTCTTGGCATTTTTGAATCAACCTGTTCAGATGTAAAACACATCTCTGGCGCAGCTGGGACTTGAACCTGGGTCTCCTGGCTCAGAGACAGGGACACTGTCACTGCACCACAAGAGCCCCCTCTTTACTTATTCTTAGCTTTGTATTAATGCTACTTATTCACATCCCATCAGTGTTTAATTATATAATGTCATTTTTGGATCCTGCATGGCTTGAGTGTAATTGAATTTTCTTTTTTTTTCACTTTTATTTATGGAGTATATTGAATATGGGTTTATGTTAAATGAGTTAATACTTTAGTTAATTTTCAAAGCTAATAAAATCCCTAGTTTAACTAATGACATCAGACTACTACATTGTTCTTTGCTGAGTTGCTTGATGTCAGCTGATGCAGTGATGGGGTACTGCACTTGACTTCAGGATGGCAACTTTGAAGAGGGCAAAGGATTCTTGATTCTATTTGCAAACCCATGAATTCTCTTGAAAATGCACATGTGGATGTTGGATAAAGGAAAATTGGAGATCATCTATGATGTCTGCTGTAGTCTTGCAACCAGATGAATAATAGTTTTAAGGAAAAGCTAATGAAGGGATAAGGCAACAAAATCGGTGAAAAGAACAATTGCAATATTCATTACCAGGAGCTGTTATCCTTGTGTTCAGTTAAAATGGTCCTATTGATGTTGACGTTGGATTTGTCATTTTAGCAGCTCTACAGAATTCATAAACATTAAGGACATTTCGGATATAAATCTAATTATTTGGTTAAAATATTTCTTCTTATCTGAAACTTTATTTTTTCTTTCTTTGCAGGCGACATCTGACCAAATTGTCACTGATATTCAGTCATATGTTGGCAGAGCTGAAAGCTATATTCCAAAACGGAGTGTTCCAGGGGGACACTTTCAGGATCACAAAAGCAGATGCAGCAGATTTCTGGAGGAAAGTGTTTGGAGAAAAGTAAGCTCCTTAGTTTGGTACAGTTTAGAGTCCTGACAATTTCCACCTCCAAAATAAAAATCACCCTTTGTTTATGATATAATTATCTTACTGGTTTGTGTTTTCAGTTCTTAATGAATGGAGTATCATGTAAGTAAGTTAATTGCATCAGGCAGGTTACTACTGAACTTCCTGCTCCACACCATTTTTTTTAAAGACATGCATTCCAGCTCTCTCTCTTTCCATTATATAGTTTCAAACATGTTCATCATGGTCTTCTTCCCATCAGCCATCCCATCCTGACCACCTGGTTTTAATTCTAGAGATCTCTGTATGAATCTGGTTTTCTCCCATCCTTGTGCAGCCCATTCTCATAGCTGCATGCTACATTTTAGAAATAAATCATTTTGTATCACTGGTAGGGTGTGTTTTTGAAGTGCAGAACTATTATTAAAATGCAAACTTCCTCAATCAAACCTAACATAGAGAATGGAATGAAAGACTTGGAAGTTTTTTTTATTTTTCTGTACCTCTGTCCCCCTGTGCTGTTACCCTCTACTACTCATCCTATCAAATTTCTTTATCTTTCCTTCTCAAGTTGAACTATACTTTCTTCTCTGTCATTGCTCTGTCAGTGTTTTTCACATTTCAAGAACATTTTCCTACAATCTAACAATCGATGCTTTGCTTTCCACTGCTCATCATTTTCCATTTCATGCAACCATCCTGAGTGCAAATTCTTTCTTGTTAAGAACAATCAGTCTCTCCCACTGCTTGCCAAATCGCTCAGTGCTCTCCAATCTCTGTGCTCAGTGCTTCGTTTCTTCATCACCCAAGAAAAAAATGTTGTTCCATATTTTCCCTCCTCACATCCCACAGACTCCTCCAAACTTTCTTGTCTCTTGGTAAACTTATTCTGAATGCTCAACTCACTCTCAACACTCCAGACACCAGGAGCTGATACTATCAAGCTCAACTTAGCTGTTGATCAAATCAAAATTGTTCCCCAGTACTATAAAAAGTCCAGATCCCCATTGTTAACCATGTAAGCCCACGATCTCTCTTTATAATCCCTGGATTACTCATTATTTATTATCACAAAACACCAGGAATGATCTGTCTTCTCCCCTGCTCTTTTTCAAGTATTGCTGTAAGCCTGCTATCTACTTAAAGTTGAGAACATCTTGTTGCTGCCTTGCTCTGTATCCTGGTTTCAGAAAAAGTGCACAATCTTAAAGGGAGTGGCTGTAGTCATCATTGTGGAAAGATATTGCACCATAACCCCAAAAGTTTATGTTGACTTTCATCCTCTTGG
Organism: Rhincodon typus; assembly: GCF_021869965.1. NCBI lineage: Eukaryota > Metazoa > Chordata > Chondrichthyes > Orectolobiformes > Rhincodontidae > Rhincodon > Rhincodon typus. Next base: position 451,225 of record NC_063363.1, read on the forward strand.
TTATAACTATAGTCCTAACCTCGAGAATTTGCAAATTTCTTTGCTTTAAAAATTTATTTCAAGGCACATGGGTATCACTGGCTAGGCCACCATAGTTGCCCATCTTTAATTGCCTTTGCAAAGATTGATAAGCCTCCTTCAGTCTCGTGAACCTCTTTAGTACACGTGTTATGGGTAAACTTGCATGCTGTTAGGAAGGGAGTTCCAGGATATTAGCTCAGTGACAGTGAAGAAATAACATTATAGTTCCAAATCTGTGTGGTGTATGGCCCAGAGTGGTGTAGTGGCAACAATGAACAGATAAACAATTGACTAATTTCAAGCTGGTTTAAGGAAATTTGTTTGTGATCATAACTTTTGATAACTATTAATTAAATGCATGCAATGTGGAAGAGATTTAGGTCTTTGCAAAAATGTCTTTGAAGCATTTTGTTAATTATGGGGATCATGGGATCTTTTACATCCAAGATTCCTGACAGTACCTCAATTTAACATCTCACCGAAAATAAAATGCTATCATGCAGAATTCCCTTGGTACTGTTCTGTCTGGATTATGAGCTGAAGTCCTGGAGTGGGGCTTGAACCTATAACCTTCTGTTTCAGGGGAGTGATGAATCAATTCATATCAACTCGAGTAAAAGACAAAAATCACTGTTTCACAATAAAATAAAACAGTCCACCAGCAAGATAGAAACAGAAAATGCAAATGCTGCACCTTACACTCAAGTATTTGTTTGGAAGCAGTTGTTAAATGGCTTGCACCAGCAGCTTCCTGGGTGTGGGAGCACAGAGCATGCAGTCATTCATCAGACCAGCTGCACTCCCACTCTTGCTGTCCTTTCATAAAATGTACTAATCTTTCTTTAGCAGCCTTGGCCTTAATTTGGAGCCCTTCATTCAAAACAGAACCTTTATAGTGGCAAACAATGACTGTATTTGTTTACAAATGTGTAATTGTGAAGGGATGCCAATCAAAGAAATATTAAAACATAAAACTTTAATCAGTGGTGTTCCCCCTGAAATATAAAGATCTGTTCAGTATTTCAACTTTTTGAGTGAGGTTATTTTGTATGCATTTACTATTTTGTAACTGCAAACCTCATTTGACAAAATAAATCCCATTCCTATGAAGTGAAAGGCCCTCAGTTTCCTATATTAGTTGTGTTGAGACCTGTTCGTTGATAATTATATTCCTGGAAACTTTGGGAAAACTTCAGAGTAGCAATTTAGTCGCAAAAGGAAATACTGATTTGTTTTATATTTGTTCAGGGGATGTGGACATTGCTGGCTAAGCTAACATTTATTGCCCATCCATGCTTACTTTGGAGAGGGATAATATGTGATTTGGAGGGGAGCTTGCATATGGTATGCATCTGCTGCTCTTGCTTTCCAGATGGTAGAGGCTTGGTGAGTTACTCCAGTGTATCTTGTACATGGTACACACTGCTGCCACTGTGTTGGAAATAACGGAGTGAAGATTTAAGGTGATTTACAGAGCACCAGTCAAGCAGGTTGCTTTGTCCTGGATGTATCAATCTTATTGAATGTTTTTGGATCTGCATCAATCCAGGCAATTAGAGAATATTCCATCCCACTCCTGATTTGTGCCTTGTAGATTGTGAACAGTTACTTGCTGCAGAATTCCTTGTCTGTGAAGGCTGTTGTAATCACACTATTTTTTATGGCTGGTCCACTTCAGTTTCTGATTGGTGGTAACCCCCAGTATGTTGGTAGATGCTACCTGACTTTAATCAGACCCAAATATAGTACACAATTACAAAGGCTGTAATCAGCTAAGAGAGGGTTAATAATTATGATAGTACAGAATTTATATTGCCCAAAAGGACACATTTTGTTGAAGCTTTTCACCTTGTACTCGTTAGGACAGTTTGCAAGATTCAAAGGGACAACCAACATTTATGCTGCATGAGAGGGAAGTGCTGTTTGGTTGGCAAGTGGACTCTGGTGGAGGCATTGCCATGGAGAATACACAGATTAACGCTGATTGACACTCAACAACTAGGCTCTGTTTAAATTTTAAACCAGGTAGGCTGATTTTGATGAGCCAGCGAATGGCTGTCACCTATTTTGCTGAGTTGAAACAAGTGCAGTGAATCCTTTATTTATTCATTCACGGGATGAGGGCGTCACTGGCTAGGCCAGCATGCATTGCCCATCCCTAATTGCCCAGCAGGCAGTTAACAGCCAGCCACACTGCTGTGGGTCTGGAGTCACATGTAGGCCAGACCAGGTAAGGATGGCAGTTTCCTTCCCTAAAAGACATTAGTGAACCATATGGGTTTTTCCAACAATCGACAATGGATTCATGATCACCATTAGACTCTTAGTTCCAGATATTTATTGAGTTCAAATTCCACCACCTGCCGTGGCGGGATTCGAACCCAGGTCCCCAGAACATTATCTGGGTCTCTGGATTAACAGTCCAGCGATAATACCACTAGGCAATCGCCTCTCCCGTACATGCTCTTTCTGCCTGCAAAGAACAGGACCTGTGTATCAATATATGTTGCTAACCATGACGATCATGAACAGACAAGATTTTGGATGTTGGCTGTAATGAAAAGCTAAGAAAGTGTGACTTTATTTATGGAGGTGTGATACTTAAATGTGATCTACATTTTGTAGCATTTATGAATGTAGCTAAAAAGAGACATGAAGTCGAAGCAATTTTTCTTACACTCCTCCGGACTGAAATGTAAGAAAACCAACCATAGAAAGGAAACAGATGATTGTTTGGACAATGGTGGCATGGAGATGCAGCCGAAATTGTCAACTCCCTTAGTTAACTGATTCATTTCAAATCAGGAAAGTCAACTGCAATTGGTCTGAGTGTTGTCAAGAAGATACAACTGGGATTGGCTGCCTCTGTAGCCCTTTCCTCAATGAAAAAGATGCAGTGAGTGGCATCAAAGAGCCCTGGCAAAACTGGAATCAGTGGGTGTCAGGGAACAAACTCTGGTGGTTGGAATCATACCTTGCACGTAGGAAAACGGTTGTGGTTGTTGGAGGTCAGTCATCTCCACTCCAGGACATCTCTAGAGGAGTTCCTCATAGTGTCCTAGGCCCAAACATCTTCAGCTGCTTCATAAACGACCTTCCCTCCATCATAAGGTTGAAAGTGGGGATGTTCACCAATGATTGCACAATGTTCAGAACCATTTGCGGCGACTCCGATGCTGAACATAAGAACATAAGAACTAGGAGCAGGAGTAGGCCATCTGACCCCTCGAGCCTGCCCCGCCATTTAATAAGATCGTGGCTGATCTTTGACACTCAGCTCCACTTACCCGCCCACTCACCATAACCCTTAATGACCTGAAGCAGTCAATGTTCAATGCAGCAAGATCTGGACAATATCCAGATGGGCTGACAAGTGTAACATTTGTGCCACACAAATGCCAGGCTATGTCCATCACCAATAAGAGACGATATAACCATTGTCCCTTGACATTCAATCACTGAATCCCCACTATCAATATCCTGAGGGTTATCATTGACCAGAAACCCAACTGGACTCACCACATAAACAAACACAGTAGCTACACGAGCAAGTCAGAGGCTAGGAATACTGCAGCAAGTAATTCACCTCTTGACTCCCCAAAGCCTGTCCAACATCTACCAGGCACAAACCAGGAGTGTGATAGAATACTTCCCACTTGCCTGGATGAGTGCAGCTCCAACAGCACTCCTAAAGCTTGACACCATCCAGGACAAAGCAGCCTGCTTGAATGGCACTACATCCACAAGCATCCATTCCCTCCACCACTGATGCTCAGTAGCAGCAGTGTGTACTATCTACAATATGCATTGCAGAAATTCACCAAAGATCCTCAGGCAGCAACTTCCAAATCCATGACCACTCTCATTTAGAGGGACAAAGGCAGCAGATACATGGGAACACCACCACCTTCAAGTTCTTCTCCGAGCCACTCACCATCCTGGCTAGGAAACATATTGCTGTTCCTTGACTGTCGCTGGGTCAAAATCCTGGAATTCCCTCCTGAATGGCCAGTGACGCCCACATCCCACAAACGAATTGAAAAAAATTTTGTTTGCCAATAGTGATAAATAATTGCTTGGTTGTACAGAACTTAATTACTGCTGAAAAGGACATGAAATGAGTTAGAAGCTGTATTTATTCACACTCATTTCCCTAAGGTATTTATTGAAGTTACTCTCAGCAACTATTAATTGTGAAGAGTACTAAATTTTTAAAAAATCAGCAAGTTAGAACAAATGATTGGTCAAATTGTGACAAATGCTGACTTTTGATTCCCAACGAAGACCAAGTCCAGAGGACAGGCTACATTTTGTTCAATATACAATTAACTTATGGAAGAAATGATTGAATAATGCAGCAAGCAAATGTTTTATGGTGTTAAAATCAGTCAAAAATGCTGGACTTGTTCAAACTAATGGTCTTCCCTTAACCATTATTATATCCTTAGATATAGATTTCATCAAGTTTAGCTATGCAATGGAGAAGTAAGTAGTTTATGAATGGAATTGGACAGGTTAGGTGAATGGACCAAAATTTGACAGATGAAGTTTAATGTGGATAACTATAAAGTTATCCATTTTGGTCAGAGGGATAGAAAGGTGATGTTATCTAAATGGAGAAAAACTTCAGAATGCTTCAGTGTAGAAAGATCTCAGTGTCCTTGTGCATGAATTGTAGAAAGCTAGTGTGCAGATACAGCAGGTAAAATAAGGCAAATGGAATCTTGACATTTATTGCTGAAGGAATAGAGGATAAAAGTGCAGAAGTGTTGCTAGAACTGTGTAAGGCTTTAGTGAGACTGCACTAATGCCTTATACAGTTTTGGTCCTCTAACTTGAGGGACGTAGTTTGCATTGGAAGTTTGTTCAGAAGAGGTTCATCATGGATTGATTCCAGAGATGAAGAGTTTGTCTTGTGATCAGAGAGTGCAGTTTAGATATGTATTTTCTGGAGTTTAGAAGAATGAGAAGAGATTTAATTGGGGTATATGAGATTCTAAAGGGATTATCAATTTAGACTTAAGATGTTTACTCATTTGGGGCAATCTAGAATGAGAGGTCATAGTTTTAAGGTAAGGGGTAGCGAGTTTTAAATAGCGATGAGGAGGATTCCTTCTCTCAAAGGGTTGTGAATCTGTGAATTCACTACCCCAGAGTGTGGTGGATGCTGGGATATGGAGTAAGGTTAAGGAGGAAATAGACAAATTTTTAACTAGTAATAGGTCAAAGGGGTTATGGAGAGCAAGCAAGAAACTGAAGTTGAGGCTAAGATGATATCAGCTATTATCATATCAAATGGCAGAGCAGACTTGAGGGGCTAAATTGCCTACTACTGTTCCTAGTTAACTTTTTTTAAGAAATCAATCTGATTACTGATGGTGCAACTAGTGAATTTCAACTTTCTGATTAATACCCTAACCATTCTGATATGTTCTGTCATTGTAAATATGCATCTGTTCCAACTATCCTCCCTATCATAGGAATGTGTTGGTGATTATATGGCACACTGTCTGATTTTTCCTCCTCTCCAGTGTTCTGCATAATTCTCCTCAATACATTTTATTTTCTATTTGCTAAGGTTCAATGAACCTTGCTTTGAATGATTCCTTAGAGACAGGTAACTAGACTCCAGCAACAAAATTTTGAGCTTTGATCATTTCACCTCCTCGAGATTTCATTGTTTTTTGAGCACTTTTCAAATGTTTCGCATGTTTTGGTTAGGTTTTCTCTGAAACGTGATAAATAGATGTTGCCTTATGGAGGCTTTGGTTTACATATTTTCTTTGATTATTTTAAGGGGGCCTTTCAACTCATTTCTGTATATCAGTGCAAAAAGGCGGCATCCTGTGGACTCATTTGGGTCATTGCAATGATGTACAGTAATGAGGGAATTCCTTTATCCCGATCACTAGGATATTTTGACAATAAGCTGAAATCATGATCTTTAAGTTTTGATGCTATCTTCACAATGCTCCTTGAGATTGTGGATGATAAGCTGGGGTCATAAATTATTTTATTGTCAGACTGTTCATTCTTTCCCTGACTATTCATGACATAAATTTTAACCATGATCTGATTGAACTTCTTTGGGCAATCTACATCTTGTAAAAATTAGACTAAGTTCTCTGCTAGCATTTTAGTCCTAATTTTCTCAAAGCAACAACCGTTTCAGGAATAAGATAACAAGGTGTAGAGCTGGATGAACACAGCAGGCCAGGCAGCATCAGAGGAGCAGCTGATATTTTGGGTCAGGAACCTTCTTCAGAAATGGGCGAGGGGAAGGAAACTCTGAAATAAATAGAGAGACGGGGGGAGGCGATGATGGAAGGTGGGTAAAGGAGCAGATAGATGGACAGGTCAAGGAGGCAGGGATGGAGCCAGTAAAGGTGAGTGTAGGTAGGGAGTTGGGATGGGGGTTGGTCAGTTGAGGGAAGACAGACAGGTCAAGGAGGCGGGGATGAGGCTAGTAGGTAGGAATTGGGGGTTGGTCAGTGAGGTGGGAGGAGCGGATAGGTGGGAGAAAAGATGGACAGGTCAAGGAGGCGGGGACGAGCTGGGCTGGTCTTGGGATGAGGTCGGGGGTGGGGAGATTTTGAAGCTTGTGAAGTCCACATTGAGACCATTGGGCTGCCGGGTTCCCAAGCGAAATATGAGGTGCTGTTCCTGCAGCCTTTGGGTGGCATTGTTGTGGCACTGGAGGAGGCCTAGGATGGACATGTCGTCCAAGAAGTGGGAGGGGGAGTTGAAGTGGTTTGCGACTGGGAGGTGCAGTCGTTTGTCACGAACCGAGCATAGGTGTTCCACAAAGCAGTCTCCAAGCCTCCGCTCTTTTTCCCCAATGTAGTGGAGGCCACATCGGGAACAGCGGATACAATATACCACATTAGCAGATGTGCAGGTGAACATCTGTTTAATATGCAAGGTTTTCTTGCGGGGAGGTGTAGGGGCAGGTGTCGCACATCCTGCAGTTGCAGGGAAAAGTGGCAGGGGTGGTGGGGCTGCTGGGGAGTGTAGAGCAGACGAGGGAGTTGAGGAGAGAGCGGTCCCTCTGGAAGGCAGATAAGGGTGGGGAGGGAAAAATGTCCTTGTTAGTGGGGTCAGATTGCAGGTGGCGGAGGATGATGCATTGAATCCGGAGGTTGGTGGGGTGATACGTGAGGACAAGGGGGATTCTGTCTTTGTTGTTATTGCGGAAAGCGGGTGTGAGGGATGAGTTGCGGGAAAAACGAGAGATGCAGTCGAGGGCGTTTTCGACCACTGTGGAGGGGAAATTGCGGTCCTTGAAAAACGAGGAAATCTGGGACGTCTGGGCGTGGAATGCCTCATCTCGGGAGCAGATGCAGTGGAGGCGAAGTAATTGGGAATAGGGGATGGCATTCTTGCAGGAAGGTGGGTGAGAGGAGGTGTATTCTAGGTAGCTATGGGAGTCGGTAGGCTTGAAACTGTTTCAGGAAATCTTGTTGAAGCATCATCCATAATTATTAGAATGTGGTGATTCGCACTCCTTGTGTTTGGCATGTAGAGCCAAAAGTTAGAAAGCACACCTGCCTGAATTTTAAAAAAAAAAAAAAAAATTGGCTGTCTGTTAAATTCTGTGTTCCAGATGGAATTGAAATGCATTCGGATGCAGACAATTAGTTGAACCATTGATAAACTACTTGTAATGGGGCTGTTTTGTTCTGACAAAATGTCAACTACAGCTATTTAATTGGTTTAGATAAGTCTGGTTTGCACTGCAGTTTTGTTGCAACAGCCTTTTGTCAATTGATTTTTAAGAAAAATTACTTTTTCATGGGATGTGGTTGTTGCTGGTTAGACCAGCATTTATTGCCCATTCCTAATTAACCTGGAGAACGTGGTGATGGACTGTCTTCCTGAGCCACAATGATCCTTAGGGTAGGATACACGGTGCTGTTAGGGGGTTCCAGGATTTTGACCAAGTGTCGGTGAAAGAATGGTGGTGTATTTCCAAGTGTGTAGTTTGGAGTGAAACTTGCAGGTTGTGGTGACCACGCACCTGCCGCCTTTCTCTCCCTCTATGGTAGAGGTTATGGGTTTGAAAGGTGCTGTCAAATGAGCCTTGGTGAATTTCTTTGGTATGCATCTTGCAGATTGTACACTCTGCTGCTACTGAGCATCAATGGTCAAGGGAGTGAATGTTGAAGATGATGGATCAATTGCCAGGGAAGTGAGCCACTTTGTTCTGGATGGCATCAGATTTCGAGTGTTTTTGGAGTTGCATCCATCCAGATAATTGGAGAGTATTACATTACATTGTTGATTTGTACCCTACAGATGGTGGACAGACCCAGTCGATACCAGAGTCGCGTTACTTGTTACAGCCTGTGACCTGCTCTTGTAGCCACAATATACATGGTGTCTTCAGCTTCAAGTCTGAAGTAACTCCACAGAGGCTGGTATCCTTTTCACCATGTCACCCTTTATTTACCCTTGCAAAGTCCTTGGCACTGATCCAGCTTCCTCCAGAGCCAGCTCTGAGAGTGAGCAGGACCTCTGACACTCCTGTTTATATCTATCAGCCAGGGGTCTCTAATTGGACCAGATTAACAACTCCAATCAGGGAACTCCTATTCTGAGGTCTGCCAGACTGACCTCATTACAATCACTTCACCTGACCCCTTCTGAGTCTGAGGACACAGGACAGTTTTTTTTTTTGTAGCTACTCGTGGGGTGTTTTAGCACTGGATCAAGTGCCTCCAACTCCGCCTCTAGTACGGGCGGCATGTAGCACACAGTAGTTCACCTCTTGCATCCAGAATGTCTGGGAAGAAATTCATTCTTGTCTCCAGGTGGCAAAGGCTTTGAGGTGGTGACGTTCGCCGTGCCCATCTCAGATTCCAAGGAATCTTCAACACAAAAGTGTTGGAGGAGCTGGGCATGTTTTGCTCCTGCACTGTTTGGAAGTTTGCAGCTTTTGTGTGGTCCACGTGCCTGTTCAAGACTGTTGCACCTCCCTGAACTTTATACATGACTGTACCTGACCTGACGTTGACCATTCCTACCTGTGCAGAGCCATTCCTGTGGTTCCTACATCAGAATTTCGCTCCCTGCAGTAATCTGTGTCTCTGGCTTAGTGGAGTCTTGTGTCCGGCATTGGTGTTCCTGATGCTGTTTTCCACCCCCTCATTCTGCCACCCACCCCACCACGTGTGCCCCTATGCACAGCACACGCCCACGCACAGCACCGCCACCCCCACCCCACCTGGTCTGGGTAGATGTATCCTGGTGCGGACTCTTCTCCCTGTTAACAGCTCTACCAGAGCTATCTCTGTAGTTTCATGTAGGTCCTGTAATTAAATAGGAACCATGACAGTTTGGTATCTAATGAAGCTGTAGGCTATTTCTTTAAGCCTGCCTTCAAAATTTGGACTGCTGTTTCTGCTAGACCACTGGATGATGGATGGTATGGAACTGTCCTTGTATTTTGAATACCATTCGACTTTAAGAAATACTCAAATTCCCTGCTGGTAAATGATGGCCAGTTATCTGTGATTAACAGTTCCATGCGTCAGTGTATTGCAAAAGCTGTGCATAGTTTTTCTATTGTCCATGTATTTGATGAATGAACTCTGTGCACATCCAACCACTTTGAATGGGCATCCACAATGACTAAGAACTTTGTGCCCATGAAAGGGACCTGCACTGTCAACGTGTAACCAAGTCCAGGGTTTACCTGGCTATTCCCATGAATGTGGAGGAGCTGCTGGTGGTAATTTTTGTCCTCATTAGCACTCTGGGCACTGCTGTACCAATGCACCTGTGTCTGTATCCAACATCTTCATTTTGAAAACCCCCAGATAACCCTGGTGGAGTTCAGCCAGTATCTGGCACCGACCTTTACTTGGGACAGTCACTATTGCTCCCCACAATAACATGCCATCCTCTATTGTGATCTGGGTCTCTCTGGTTCTAAAAAGGTTTCAGTTTTAATTGTGACGGCCCTTTGGTTCCCCCCATCACCACCAGCTGTTTCAGTTTTGCCAGGAACAGATCTTTCTGCATCCGAAGTCTGACATTGTCAGCTGTGACTGGAAGTATGTCCAGAAAATTTAAAACCATTACAGACTGTTCTGGTGGCGGTACCACGGTGATGTGTCTGCCAGTGGGAGGTGGCTGAATGCATCCTCATTTGCTACTTGGCCTTCCAGACAATATTCCAAACTGTAATGCTAAAAAATTAGTATTAGAGCTCAATGCTAAATTCATCCTGAAGCTATGGGTGGCACTGCCTTGTCCTTGGGTTAAACAGACCTTGCAGAGGTTTGTGGTCCATTATTATTATGAATTTGCACCCATAAAGGTATGGGTGGAACTTCCTGCTACAAATATGACCGCCAAATCTATCTTCTCTATCTGGGTGAGAAGTCATATGGCACCAAGTTATAGTCCAAGAGGTTTATTTGAAATTACAAGCTTGTGGAGCACTGCTCCTTCATCTTCCTCCTTTGCCTGATGAAGGAGCAGTGCTCCGTAAGCTGTGATTTCAAACAAACCTGTTGGACTATAACCTGGTTTTATGTGACTTCTAACTTTGCCCAAGTCCAACATCGGCACCTCCAAATCATGGATGTATTTATGCACTGCATTAGCCAAAGTCCTGGATGTATGCACTTTAGGGCGTTCCTCACTATTGGGCCACCTATGAGCTAATACTACCCCAGTGTTGTACGGGGAGGCATCATATGTCAATATCAGACTTCGCTTGGGATCATAGTGTGCCAGCACCTTAGAGGATGGTAGCTGTTTCTTCACTTCCCTGAAAGCTGTGGCTGGCTACATAAACCGTTTCCAAGGCTGACCATTTTTTTTTAAAGGGCTGATGCAAAAGTGCCAGGATGGAGGCCACGTCATATATGAACTTTCCGTAATAGTTCACCAGCCCAAGAAAGGACCCAAGCTCCGGTACAGGTGTGAAAGCTGAGGCACCTTTGATCGCTACCATTTTATCTTCCAACAGGTGTAGCCTGGTCTTATTGACTCTGTAGCTCAAGTTGGTCACTTGGGGTGCCTGGAACACACATTTTTCTCTTCTAAGGCGTACATCTGCCTGGGAGAAACGTCTAAGGACTATGTCCAAGTTCTCTAAGTGCTCCTTATTGGTCTTCCCTGTTATTAGCATATCATCTAGATAAATGGTGACCTGGGATAGATCTTGTAAAATGTTCTCCATTGTCCAGTGAAAAATTGCACAGGTTGCCAGTATCCCAAATGGCAGTCTCATGTATTGGTGCAAATCCTTAGGGATATTAATTGTAGCATATTTCTGGGAATCCTCATCTAACTGCAGTTGCAAGTATGCACGACTCCTGTCCAGCTACATGAAGGACAGCCACCCCTACCAGCTTTGTGTATAAATCCTCTATGCGAGGGATTGGGTATTTATCCAGCTGCGAAAAACAGTTTACCATTTGTTTAAACTCCCTACAAAGGCAAACCTACCCGTTGGGCTTCACAATTGGTACGACCAGTGCTGCCCATTCTGCAAATTAGACTGATTTTATGATTACTTTGCTTTACAGACAACTGATTTCTGCCTCTACTTTTGCCCATAGGGCAAATGGCACTGGGTGGGCTTTACAGAATCGTGGAATTGCTTCCTGGTCAACATGCAAGGTGGCCTTGGCTCCTTTGGTAGTGCCTAGACCTTTCTGAAAAACTTCCAGGCATTTAGTTAGGACTTCGCTCAGGCAGCCATTTTTAAATTGAAAAATGTTATGCCCATATAGGTGAATCTCTCTGAACCGATATTGCCCCATCAAGCTTTGGCCTGAACCATCTACTAAATCAGTGATAACTGAACCAGGTGCTTCTCAATACAGACTGGAACCAAAGTTGTACCAGGTCTTGCGCAAACTAAAGGGTTGGAGTCCAGAGCAAATTTTGTTAAAGACTGGTTCTGCAATCGGTGACTGCACCAGTATCGACCTTCATAAGAACTAGGTGACCATTTAAACGGGTGTTTATTTTGATTGGCACAACACCGTGTGGAGCTGGAGGAACACAGCAGGCCAGGCAGCATCAGAGGAACAGGAAAGTTGACATTTCAGGTT
>NC_063363.1:483316-533753 GCF_021869965.1 Rhincodon typus
CCAGCTCTGCACCTTGTTGTCTCGGACACCTAATAAGGATGGGTTTATTTAGAAATGCTAGATTGCAGTGGATCAAAGATGCACTTCAAGGGAATTGTCTTCAGTTTATAAAGCAAAAGGGGTTATGATGTCATTGCAGTGCTTTGCCAGTGTTGCCTTGTCATCGGATCGAAGGTGGAGCTGGAACCAAAAGGTTCCTGCGTGAAAAGTTGTGTGCAGTTTTAAATGGGATTAGTGGCATGCAATCTTGCTCTGCTGTACTCTGAAAAACATTGGCCATGGCATCAGATGAAACCTTCAAACAGAATTGATGCCTCCTATAATCATCTCTCAAGATATTAAACTAAAACTCTCTCAGATGGATGTAAAGAACTTGTGACACAATTTAAGAGGAGCTGCAGTGTTCTTCCCAGAGCATTGGCTAATATTTATCGCTCAACTAACGTTGCTCAAACAGGAAGTGTGATCATTTCAGAGAGATGTTTGTGGGACCCTGTGTAAGCTTCAGGACTTCAATTGTTACTGGGCTCATGAAAGTTGCTATAGAAATATACACTTGTTTTTCTGTTGCACTGAATGAGGAATAAATTGGACTTGAGTCCTTTACAATGATAGATTTATATATTGGTATTTTGTAAAATGCTTAAGAACAAATTTTGAGTGTTTTAATATATATAATTTTAAACCTGTCACATGCAGGCCAACAACATTCACAGTCTCAAATATTGCAGTCAAATATTGCAAAATTTTGGGATCCTGTTTTTTTTTTAAGCCTACAGAATTAAAAACTTCTCTCTCTACTTCAGTCCCTTAACTCTGACATTCTGTTTCTGTTTCAGGAATCTTAATTAAGTTGACTCTGAGGTGTCTTTACTTGATTCAGTTTCTTTTAAAATGATGCCAATTATTTTTGAAACATTCTGTAATGAAGCTAAGGAGCAATATCTGAATTGAGCTGGGCAGTGTGAAATCATTATTCCCATTTGTAGAATAATTTGATTAATCTGAAAGAAAGATGGGATAATGTTTTGGACGGGTTCCAAAATGAGAACAACTTCATCCCTGTTTCTGTACAGACTGTTTATACACCATCTCTGAGGAATCATTTCTATTGCACTGAAGGAAGGAAGTCTGCAGTTGCCCTTTGGAAGAGCAATCCCACTTTGCTGTTCATTTCCCGTATTCCTGCATTTTTCCATCAAGCTTTTATTCTGAAACCTTTTGAAGGCTGCAACTTAATCTGTAGTCAACACCCTATCAGGCAGCCTGTTCTGAACCCTAACCACTTGTTTCTTAAGATTTTTCTTGTGTAACCTCCTGAGCTCTTTTGCCAATCACTTTAAATCTTTACCCGTTGATTGTCGATCCTTTTTGCTTTTGGAAATAGTTCCCCATTGTTAACACTATCCAAATGTTCCATTTTATTAAATCTGCTATCAAACTTCTATATTCCAGGGTGGCAACTTCAGCTTCTCTTGTCTACCTACATAACTGTAAACCCTTGGAACCACTCTGGTAGATCACTTCTTTAGCCTCCCTTTGGAGCCACTATGCTATTCCTAAAGCGTGCTGCACAGAATTGGACAGGATAATCCAGCATGGGCTGAAAGAATACTTTTTATAGTTTGGCATAATTTTGTGTCTCTTATAAACTTTTGTGCTTATAAATCACAGAATCCCATATGCCCTTTTTAAAAAAACAATGTTTCTGGGATGTGGGCATTGCTCAGAAAAGTAGCGTTTAACACCCATCTGTAATTGCCTTTGAGAAGTGGTGAGCTGTCACTTGAAATACTGCAGTCTTTGTTGTGCAGGCACACCCCAATGCTGTAAAGGAGTTTCATGATTTTTTTTATCCAGCAACAATCAAGGAGCAAGGATATATTTCCAAGTTGGGAATTTGTCAGTCTTTGGCCAGTGTTTGAAATTTTTGGGGTGGTGAAATTTGCAGCTGGTGGTTTCCTCCTCTTGCCATGTTCTGCTAGGCTGTAGAGGATGCTGGTTTTGGGGAGGCAGTGGCATAGTGGTAAGCAACCACTGTTGATGTAAAAACTCATCAGGTTCACTATTGCCCTTTAGGGAAGGAAATCTGCTGTACTTCTCATTTAGCCTACATATGACTCCAGACTCTCTACTGCCCTCTAATTTGCTGGCCATTGGATTAAATCAGGTCAGATTTTGAACTAATGAAACTAGCTATTATCAGTAGTCAAAAAGCAGAATACTATGGATCCTAGAAATCTGAAATAAAAACAGAAAAGAACTGGAAAAATTCACCAGGTCAGGAACCATCCGTAGAGAGAGAGGGAGTTAATGTTTCAGGTCAGGAAAGATCACAAAGCAGAAATTTTATCTCTTTCTCTTCACAGATACTCCCTGCCCTCCTGTTTTCTTGCATTTTTTAAAATTTTAGCTGATTACAGTGTCTTGGCATTGTGGAGCTATGGATTGACACCTCGGATTATATAGTTTGAATTTTGCAACAGCGAAGTTGATTAAGATGCAGGACCAAAGATTATCTACAAGCGTTGAAAGTAACTTATCTCATTGTCAAGTGTAATATTTTAAAAAATCACCATCTAGTTTTTTTTTTAATTTATCCCCTGGCACTGTCAGTGAGAGTGGGAGTTAATATTCAATGACGATTGGACTTGAATTGTAGAGTAGGTATGAATTAGATTGCCTTGTAGTTTATTTGTGTTCCAATAAAATTGCATTCCTAAACATAAATTAACAATTTATTATGTTTAAATTATAAATTTGGGTCCAAGATCTGTTATTTGTAAAGTCTGGTGAGGAGCAGTTGAGCAATTTTGAGTGTCATTGAATGTTTCAATTCCACCATGTTGCGAATCCTCTGATTTGGTTTGGCTTGCTAAGTTGTTTTGTAATTCGTTCCTTGCTATTTCTTTAGTCCACATTTTTTCCTAAGATCCTTAGACTGCTAACAGAGCTTACTATTTTAACATAGATCCTTAAACTCCTTCTACAGCTCTCTGTTTCTTGAGCTTTTGCCTTTGTGAGTTTCAAGAAATCATGTTGTTTTGTGAATGTCAAAACTCTTGGTCAGGAAAATGAATAAAATGTAAAACTGAAGAAGAATTAGCATTATAGACAACTTCAGTGATATCTTAGCCTCAAGAGCATTAAGCTGATGAACTTGCCTCCCAAAACCACAGGAAAGCTTCAGGAAATGGGTCAGGGTGGTTGGGAGCCTAAAAACCAACTTTCAATGGCAGCTTATCTCTAGCTAGGCCATCAATAAGAAGGAGGGCAAGCCAGCTGTTCTAGAGACCATGTTCACAACATAAGTGTGGAAGATGGTGATGAAAACTAGAATTGCCAACTGCTTCCACCATGCTAGCTTCAAACAGGCTACGATTCAGCAAACTGCTGAAAATGAGGAGAAGCTCGATGAGGCCATCCTGCCCAAAGATGGGGCTATTTTCACTTGCCTGCAGAAGGCCAGCATGGAAATCCCAGCAGTGATAACTGTTGAAATGTATGCTGAAGTGGATGATGCCATAAGCTGAACGATGGACTTGATAGATGAGGCAATCATAGATATAGTACACTCTTCAGCCATGGAGGCTGATGGTTTAGAGTCCAATGAATATCCTCCTGCTCACTTGCCTGTTTCCTTAGCTAAAGCTGCAAAAAACTGTAAAAAAACTGTTGCAATGATCTGGAATCTTCCACTGTAGCATGAAAACCTGTTTGACTGCGTTCCCGGGTTCAATTCCACCTCGGGTCACTGTTTGTGTGGAGTTTGCATGTTCTCCCCTGGCTGCGTGGGTTTCTGCCAGGTGCTCCAATTTCCTCCCACAGTCCAAAGCTGTGCAGGTTCGGTGGATTGGTCATGCTAAGTTGCCCATAGTGTCCCAGGATGTGCTTGAGAGGTGGCTTTCAGGGATAGGGTAAAAGTGTGGGTTTGCACGAGATGCTGTTTGAAGGGTCAGTATGGACTCGATGGGCTGAATGGCCTGCTCCCACACTGTAAGAATTCTATAATTCTATGATGACTGCACTGGACTTGACCAGAAACAGCATGCAAAGCAGAAAAAGATTGGAGAGCGTTTTCCCAAGTGAATTCCAACATCTTTCATTGCCTTTTATAGTGCCTAGCTACTGTAAGTTAGGAACCTCCTTCATTGTTTCAACTCCATTCGATGCAAGTTTTTGGTGAGCTCTTGCAATTTTTCTTGTTGCCATTTTACTGTAATTGGCAAATTGAATTTGGACATGGAGTCTCCCAAAACTAGGGGGCATCGGTTTAAGGTGAGAGGGGAAAAGATTTAAGAGACCTAAGGGGCAACTCTTTCAACCAGACGGTGATGTGTGTATGGAATGAACTGCCAGGGGAAGTGGTGGAGGCTGGTACAATTACAAACTTTAAAGGACATCTGGATGGGTGTATGAATCAGATGGGTTTAGAGGGATATGGGCCTAATGATGGCAAATTGGACTAGATTAATTTCGGATATCTGGTCAGCATGGACAAAATGGACCAAAGGGTCTGGTTCCATGCTGTACACTCCATATGACTGTATTTCCTTGTAGTTCAGCTGCTGTCAAGTTTTCAGACGAGTACGGTGACACCATCTAGTGGTGGAACTGTTAAAGTTGGACTGATGTGGACCTTTCTGTTTGGGTCAGAATAGAGTACTCCACCCCATCTTTATACTATTTAAGTAGTCCTATTGTTAAAAGTTGAATTTAGAAGCTATATATATTTGAAAAATTCTAAATACTTCTGTAGATGATGATACTGAATGCAAGAATCTTCCCTTAAAGTTGTCTTGTTTACTTTTGGACCTTGTTTTGGCAACTCAAAAAACTACCAGTTGCATAGAAGTTTCATTTTAGAATCCCTGAACTAATAAAAGCAATAATTTCTTATTATGGACTCTCATGACTGCATAACATGCAGAAAGTTGGTTTGTGTTGAGTATCACAAACAAGCACTATATAAAAGTTAACCTAATTTGTTGTGCTGGCAAACATAAAGCAATGATAGTGTGACCAAGAATTTTATTTAAGGACAAGGGGTTTCAAATACTGACCATGTGTCTGGAGGACCATTTCAGTAAATAAATGTGTCCATGTGGTGGGATGGCTGGCAATCCAAGGGAATGTGTATACACAGAAAAGATCAGATTTATTAATTCTGATCCTAATGTATTATAGGAAAAAAGGGGTTGTAATTTTCTTCGACCGGCCAATGAAAACAATTCCTCTCATTCATTTCTGTCAAATAATTTAAAATTTATAAACCTTGATGGATAACTGAGACCGGAGAGAGTAGGTGAAGTAACCTAAGTTATAGTTATTTGGTTACAGCAATATGGAGTTTTAAAAATCGGTACAAGACAAAGGAAAGTGTGACGATGATGATCTTGCCTTGTTTTCACCCCAAGGACATAGTCTATCACGTAATGTTTCACTTTAACATTATGCTCCATAGAACAGAATATAGGCAGACCTAACAGTTCAAAATTGCATGTCTGTGAGATTCATTAGTAGCAGCAATAGAATGCCAGCACAATCTGTACATGGTCTGATATATTCCACACTCCTACATTCAACTATTTATGCTTCTGACTGATCTATGATATCAAACCTCCATAAACCGGAGGTCATGCAAACTCTGACCATGTCTTAAATTTCAGAAAGCTGTGTTCACCTTTTAGCTCTGTCCTTGCTGAGTTTCATTGACTCCTGGTCAAGCAACATCAACTTTGAAATTACCCCTCTTTTTCATGTTTGGGCAGTAAGGTCTGGAACCGAATGGCCCTTGTGGAACTCATCTGTGCCTTGGTGCATAGGTTACAGTTAAATAAGTACCACTTCATAGAATCCCTACAATGTGGAAGCAGGCCATTCAGCCCATCGAGTCCACACTGACCCTCTGAAGACCATCCCACCCAGACCCACCCCCTTACCCTATCCCTGTAACCCTGCATATCCCAAGGCTAATCCACCTAGCCTGCACATACCTGGACATTATGGGCAATTGATAATGGCTAATCCACCTAACCTGCACATCTTTGGACTTGATAGCACTGTTGACAACATCTTCCATCCTTTTGCTGATGCTTTAGAGCTGACTAATTGGACTGTAATTGTTCGGATTGGATTTCTGCTCTGTTTTATGGATGGGACATTCCTGGTAAATTTTCCGTATTGTCTGGTAGATTCCTGTGATGTAGCTGACAGCCTCCTGGCTGTGACACATTCTGTTGTGCTTTTCCAGCTGTCATTGGTGTGGTACGTGGCATCTAACCAGCAATATAGAATATTACTCACTTTTCATAGAATCATAGGATCATTGAATCCTTACAGTGCAGAAAGAGGCCGTTCAGCCCGTCAAGTCTGCATTGACCCTCCGAAGGGTATCCTGTCCAAACCCAGAACCCCCAACCCTATCCCCGTAACCTGCATTTAGTATGGCTAATCTACCTAACCTGCACATCCCTGGACACTACAAGGCAATTTAGCATGCCCAGTTCACCTAATCGGCATGTCCCTGGACACTGAGGAAACTTGGCATGGCCAATCCCACCCAATCTGCACAAATAAGGAAATAAGGGAAACAAATGGGGATCTTTTGGACTGCATACGTATTAGCAGAGAGGAGTTGTTTGCAGCCTTAAAGCACGTTAAGATGGATAAATCCCCTGGGTCTGATCCAGTCTATCCTTGGATGTTGTGGGAGGCTAGGGAAGAAATTGCAGAGGTCCTTCCAGAGGTTTTTGCTTCATCTTTAACCGGAAGTTCCGGAAGACTGGAGGGTGGCTAATGTCGTTCCATTGTTCAAGAAAAGTAGCAAAGACAAGCTGGAGAACTACAGGCCAGTGAGCCTGACATCAGTGGTACACAAATTATTGGAGAGGATGGTGAGGGACAGGATCAACCAACATTTGTATACAAGGTTTTGGAGTAGATCTGAAGCTCAGGTTGTGTGTGTTTGAGGTTGGTTGGCTTGCCGAGCTGTTTTGTTGTTCTGCAGATGTTTCATTACCGTGCTTGGTAACATCCTCAGTGCAGCCTCTGATGAAGCGTCGGTGTGTTTTCCCGCCTGGTTTTTAAACTCTGGAGTCCGTTGTGATGGATTGCCTCACTTCCGGGTTTCCTCCGTAGTGGAATGTATACGGGGTCAAGTTCAATGAGTTTATTAATAGCATGCTTCGTGGAGTGCCATGCTTCCAGGAGTTCTCGTGCTTGTCTCTGCCTAGCCTGTCCCAGGATCTTGGTGTTGTCCCAGTTGAAGTTGTGGTTCTCCTTGTCCATGTGGATTGAGATGAGTGAGTATTGGTCGTGTCTTTTTGTAGCCAGTTGGTGTTCATGTACTCTTGTTGTTAGTTTCCTTCCTGTTTGTCTGATGTAGTGTTTCTCGCAGTCTCTGCAGGGGATCTTATAGATGACATTTGTCCTGTCCATGGCGGGGAGTGGGTCTTTAGTTTGGGTGAGCACTTGTCGTAGGGTTGATGTGAGCTTGTGTGCCACTCTGATCCCCAGCGGTCGTAGAAGTCTTGTGGCGAGTTCTGACGTGTTCCTGATGTAGGATAGCGTGACGAGTGTGTTGGGACGTGTAGAATCTTTCTGATGCTGTTCCTGTAGGCATCTCCTGACCCAGTTCTTCGGATATCCATTATCCTTGAACACCTGGAAGAGGTATTCCTCCTCCTCTTGGTGTAGTTCTATGTTGCTGCAGTGTGTTGTTGCCCTTTTAAATAGTGTTTGCACGCAGCTTCGTTTGTGTGTGCTGGGATGGTTACTATTGAAGTTCATTACCTGGTCTGTGTGTGTGGCTTTTCAGTGTACTTTTGTTTGCAGTTCCCCATTTGTCTTGTGCTCTACCATGATGTCCAGGAGTGGGAGTTGTTTGTTCTTCTCCTCCTCTCTGGTGAATTTTATTCCGGTGAGGGGGGGTGTATGAGTTTGTGTGTCTCTTCTCATTTGGTCCGTTTAATGATGACAAAGGTGTCGTCTATGTAGCGTATCCATAGTTTAGGTTGGATTTGCGGAAGGGCAGTCCTTTCCAGTTTTTGCATCACTGCTTCTGCTATAAGTCCAGAGATAGGCGATCCCATGGGTGTCCCGTTGATTTGCTCGTATGTTTGGCAGTTGAAGGTGAAGTGGCTGGTCAGACATAGGTCCAGTAGTTTAAGCATGTTGTCCTTGGAGATGGTTTCATTGGGGCCGTGTTCTTGTTCAAGTAGTGTTGTCATTGTTTCCCTTACTAGTGGTATGTCTATTGATGTGAATAGGGCGGTGACATCAAACGATATCATGGTCTCTTTGTCTTCTATCTTTATGTCTTTGATTGAGTTGAGGAATTCTTGGGCTGAGTGGATGGAGTGGGGTGATTTGTTGACTAGGTGCTTGAGTCTTCTTTGTAGTTCTCTGGCTAATCTGTGCGATGGAGTGCCTGGTAGGGAGACTATGGGTCTGAGGGGGACTTCTGGCTTGTGCACTTTAGGGAGGCCGTAGAATCGGGGTGTGTTGGTTCCTTCGGGTTTCATTCTTAAGAATTGTGTTTTGTTGATGTGTTCTGTTTGTTTATGTCTTTGTAGCGTGTATAGGATTTTGTTGGATAGTTGTGGTGTCGGGTTTGTTCTCGTCGGCAAGCAGTGCTTGTGCTTTGGAGCTGTAGTCCTTTTTATTCATTATCACTGTCACGTGCCCTTTATCTGCAAAGATGATGTTACCAAGCAAGGTAACGAAATGTCTGCGGAACAATAAACCAACTCAGTGAGCGAGCCAACCAACCTCAACATTTGTATAGTCAAGATCTGATTGGGGATAGTCAGCATGGATTTGTGCATGAGAAGTCTGTCTGACAACTCTTTTAGAGTTCTTTGAAGAGGTAACCAAGACAATAGATAGGGGTAGGATAGTGAATGTTGTCTATATGGACTTTAGTAAGACCTTTGACAAGCTCCCGCATGGCAGGCTAGTCATGAAGGTGGAGTCAGCGCTGGTACATTTGTCACTTGTTATTTATATAAGTGATCTGGATGTGAATGTACAAGGCATGATTAGTAAGTTTGCGGATGATACAAAATTAGGAGGTATCATGGATAGCGGAAGGTTATCAAAAATTACAGAGGGACCTTGATCAGATGGGGAAGTGGGCTGAGGATTGGAAAATGCAGTTCAATACAGATAAGTGTGAAGTAACACAGTGTGGAGCTGGAGGAACACAGCAGGCCAGGCAGCATCAGAGGAACAGGAAAGTTGACGTTTTGGGTCAGGACCCTTTTTACTATCTCTAAGTGTGAGGTGTTGCACTTTGGAAAGTTGAACCAAGGTAGGACTTTATATAGTAAATGGTAAGGTCCTGAGGAGTGTTGTGAACAGAGGAACCTAGGAGTACAAATACATTGTTGAAAGCAGCATCACAGGTGGGTGAAGAAGGCATTTAGCGAGCTGGCCTTTATCGGACGAGGTATTGAGTATAGGAGTTGGCACGTTATGTGATGGTTGCATAAGTTGTTGGTGAGGCTGCAGTTGGAGTATTGTGTACAGTTTTGGTCACCCTGTTATAGGAAAGACACAGTGGGTGGGGGAGAGGGAACCAAAGAGAGACGTCTGAAGCTGGTACAGTGGAGAAGAGGAGCAAGTCAAATAGTCAAGGCATGTAAGCGCAAGGCAGAGAACAAGGTAATATTGATAAATTAAACTGCATTTATTTCAATGCAATAGGTCTGACAGGTAAGGCAGACGAACTCCGGATTCTGAGGAAGGGTCGCCAGACCTGAAACGTTAACTCTTGATTTTCTTCTTCACAGATGCTGCCGGACCTGCTGAGCTTTTCCAGCAACTTTTGTTCTTGAACTCCGGACGTGGTTGGGAATGTGGAACTGGGATACCATTGCAACTACAAAAACATGGCTTAGGGATGGACAGGACTGACAGCTTAATGATCCAGGGTACAGATGCTATAGGAAGGATAGAAAGGAGGGTACGAGAAGAGGGGTGAGTGACATTTTTGATTAGGGATGACACTATGGCAGTACTTGGGTGTCTGTCCAGCAAAGTTATTTGAGTGGAACTGAGAAATAAGAAAGGGGTAATCACCTTGTTAGGGTTGTACTATAGAATCCCCCCCAAAGTCAGCAGGAAATTGAGAAGCAAATTTGTAAGAAGATCTCCAATATCTGTAAGAAAAATAGGATTGTAATGGTAGGGGATTTTAATTTCCAAACGTAGACTGGGACTGCTATAGTGTTAAAGGCTTAGGTGGAGAGGAATTTAAGTGTGTATAGGAAAATTTTCTTATTCAGTATGTGGATAAACCGACTAGAGAGGGAGCAAAACTTGACCACCTTTTGGGAAGTAAGGGAGGGCAAGTGACTGAGGTGTCAATGGGTGAGAACCTTGGGGCTAGTGATCATAATTCTATTAGTTTTAAAACAGTTATGGAAAAGGATAGAGTTGATTTAAAAGTTAGAGTTCCAAATGGAGGAAGGCCAATTTTGACAGTATTAGGCAAGAACTTCCAAAGTTGTTTGGGAGAGGCTATTTGCAGGTAAAGAGACAGTTGGAAAGTGGGAGCCCTTCAAAAATGAGGTAACGAAAGTTGAGAGGCAGTAAGTTCCTATTAATGTGAAGGACAAGTCTGATAGGTATAGGAAATGCTGAATGATTAGAGAAATTAAGGCTCCGGTCAAGAAAAAGGAGGAGGGATATGGCAGGTATAGGCAGCTGGGATTGAGGGAATCCGTCCAGGTGTATAAGGGCAGTAAGATTATACTCAAGGCAAATCAGGAGAGCAAAAAGGGACACGAGATAGCTTTGGCAATTAGGGTTAAGGAGAATCCAAAGAAAGTATTTGAAGGACAAAAGAGTAACTAGGAGGACGATAGGGCTCCTTTAAAGATCAAAAAGGCCATCTGTGTGTGGAATTGCAGGAAATGGATGAGATACTAAACCAGTATTTCACATCAGTATTTACTGTAGAGAAGGATATGGAAACTAGAGAACTTGGAGAAATAAATGGTGATATCTTGAAAGTGTCCAAATTGCAGACGAAGAGATACTGGACATCTTAAAACGCATAAAGATGGATAAATCTCTGGGAGCTGATCAGATATTTCCCTAGCTTCCCTCAGTTTTGGGATGTGATTGCTGGGCTCCTTGCTGAGGTATTTGTATCGTCGATAGCCATGGTGAGGTGCCGGAAGACTAGAGGGTGGCTAATGTGGTGCAATTATTTTAAGAAAGGTGATGAGGAAGAGCCAGGGAACTATAAACTGGTGAGCCTGACATCAGTGATGGGTAAGTTGGAGGAAATTCTGAGGGACAGGATTTACAGGTGTTTGGAAAGGCAAGGACTGATAAAGGCTGATTCACATGGCTTTGTATGTGGGAAATTGTGTCTCACGAACTTTATTGAGTTTTTTTGAAGAAGTGACAAAGAAGATTGATGAAGGCAGAGCGGTAGACATTGTCTATGTGGACTTTAGCAAAGTGTTCGACAAGATTCCCCATGGTAGACTGATCAGTAAGGTCAGATCTCGTGGAATCTGGGGGAGCTAGCCGTTTGGATACAGAATTGGCTTGAAGGTGTGAGGCAGTGTTGAGGGTTGTTTCTCAGACCAGAGCCTGTTACCAGCATTGTGCTACAAGGATCGGTGCTGGATCCACTGATTTTTGTCATTTATACAAATGATTTGGATGTGAACATGTGAGGTATGGTTAGTAAGTTTATAGATGACACCAAAATTGGTGATACAGTGGACAGTGAAGAAGGTTATCTCAGAGTACAATGGGACGTTGATCAGATGGGCTGAAGAGTGGCAGATGGACTTTAACTTAGATAGATGTGAGGTATTTCATTTTGATAAGGCAAATCAGGACAGGCTTTATAGTGTTAATGGTTGGGTCCTGGGGAGTGTTGCTGAACAAAGAGACCTTGGTGTACAGGTTCATAATTCCTTGAAGGTGGAGTCACAAGTAGACAGAATAGTGAAGAAGACCCTGTTTGGGGCATGTACCTTTGTTGGTCAAAGCATTGAGGATAAGAGTTGGGATGTCATGTTGTGGTTGTATAAGACATTGGTTAGGCCACTTTTGGAATTCTGCGTTGAATTCCCTGCTATAGGAACGATGTTGTGAAACTTGAAAGGGTACAAAAAAGATTTTCAAGGATGTTGCCGAGCTTGGAGGGTTTGAGCTATTGGGATAGGCTAAATAGCTTGGGGCTATTTTCCCTGGAGTGTCGGTGGCTGCAGGGTAACCTAATAAGAGGAGATTTATAAAATCATGAGGGGCGTGGATAGGGTGAATTGCCAAGGCGTTTTTCCCAGGATAGGGGAGTTCAAAACTAGCTGGGCATAGGTTTAGGATTGGCGGGAACAGATTTATAAGGGAGCTGAGGGGCAACTTTTTCAAGCAGAGGGTGGTGCATGTGTGGAATGAGCTGCCAGAGGGAATGGTGGAGGCTGGGTACAATTACAACATTTAAAAGGCATTTGGATGGGTACGTGAATAGGAAGGGTTTAAAGGGATATGGACCAAATGCTGGCAAATGGCACTAGATTCATATAGGATATTTGGTCAGTGTGGACAAGTAGGACTGAAGGATCTTTTTCCATGCTGTACAACCCTCTATCTTTGAACTGTGGGAAGAAACTGAAACACCTGGCAGACTTCCAAACAGACGCAGAATGTGCACACACCACACACAGTCACCCAAGGTTGGAATCGAACTCATGTCCCTGGCACTGTAAAACAGCAGTAATTTATCAAGCCAATTATGGTCCCATAAATCTTCACCAAAGAAAACTAATGAAATGTTGAATGGAATTAACAATTGTGCCATCCAGCAGGACCTATTCACCAAATAGAATGCTAACTTGACATCATGAGACTTCTTCACAGTCTTGTTGCAGACATGGATGCAAGAACCCAATGGCTGAGGAAAGGTGAGAGTCATTACCCTTCACCTTTTGGCAGCATTTGATGAAGTATAGCAGCAAGAAGACTTACCAAAACTGTGGTCAGTGAGGGAAAATGCTAGAGTGACTTGCAGATGTAAGTGAGGTAAAGGAACATTAATGCGACGGTTGAAATCCATCACCGTCACCCAGGATATCACTGCAAGAGATCCTCGGCAAAAGGTCCTTGGTTCAGCAACCTTAATGTCAGGGGCGGATCTGTTTTTTTACAGTTCCACATTAATTATCTGAGAAGTTAATCAGACAGCCATTACTGAGCTTAATGAAAGATTAAAATCCACATGTACTATTTGGGCTGAACTAGCTTGTAAATTTTTGATGTGTTCACTTTCTCTATGGCTGAGTTGTAGGAAGCTATCATAGACCAAGAGTTGAACCAGAGACCTTGCATGCTTGTGAAGCTGAGTAACTAAGTAAGCTTGCTGATGTACTAGGGAAGGGAAAAATTTGTGTTTATAAGGAGATTTTACTGTTTGAATTGGTTCAGTTTAGGACTGGCAAAGTGTCAATCCTCTAAACGTAGGAAATGGTTCAATTCCTGAACACTGGTGGCATCAGTTTTTTAAGAATTCTTAAGAATCTGAAAGCTGTCCTTGAAAAATTAAGTTTGTGGAAAATGATGTTCAATAATCCTGAAAATTGAAAAATCAAATTATAAAATGGAGTACGGGTTCGTTGATGACGCACAATACATTGGACAGTAGAGTTTTCACAGGTGTATTGCAGAGTTGGTAAACAGCTATTTCGTTCCAGTCTGCCTGTCTGTTATTTCTACATAGAATAGTTTGAACAGCGAGGTTTGGAAAAATCCTACTTCTGTCCATTTAAAATCAATTGTAAATTTTAAAAATGATTTTAAACATACATGATTTTTGTTGTAAACATCTAGGTTAGTTGGGCCTGCATACATTTAAATCAGCTGATCGTGTGAGGCAATGGTAAGCACTTTCGAGCTTCTGGTACTTGAGGCAAACTTCAAAAAGAGGGCCAAGACTGTAGGTTGCTAGCAATACACACTTCCAATCTCCTTGACCCACCTATGATCCAAGTGAAAGCCCCCAGTGTTCTATTGGAAATATTGTTTATCGCACATTAATTCTTTAATTAGAATTTTCTGTTAATTTCAATTGTAATTATACATGAAATGCCTTTGCATTTGATTTGAATTGCTATGTTAAAGCAAAAATGGATTCAAGAGAACAGGCTGTATCATGAAAATGAATGAATCATGAGCTGTAATTTAGTTAGGTTTGGATGATATGCTAAACACATTTTTGTAAAGAAAACTGTGGATTTAATAGTTATTTAACTTTGAGTCCATTTTTCTTTTGCCAGTACTTGTGACTCTAGCCATGAGTTGTATAATTGGATTCATTATGTTCTGTTAAAGGATGTATTAATATTGAAAATAACCAAGTAATAAAACAATTGAAATAATATGACTTTCTCCCATTTGTAGATTGCTGATTTTAAATTGCAGTCTCATTTTAATCATCATCACAATACTACTTTTCAGTTTGTTAGTATCTAGAGAACTCCATAGAAATTAGTGCCTTGTTCTTGAAGAAAGTATTCCCAGTGCTGAACTCATTGCAGTAGCAGATGTTCCTTGAGGAAGAATGGTTCTGTGTGCATCAGTAGCAAACCAAGGACATTGTTATGTGATATAGTAATGTAGGTTTGGACCGTCACTTTGTGTGAAGCATGATCTACCTGAAGCTGAAGAGGACAGTAACCATGAAATGAGAGCAACCAGTTGCAAAGCGGAACCTGCAGGGCAAGGGCAAGGACATGTCATCCTGTTTCTAGCTGGCTCTTTCTGATAGTTCAAATTACTTATGAAAGTAGGCAACTTCAAAGCACAGTCTTTTGAAATTTTCAGAAGAGGATTCAGGACAGTGCAGAAGTCACCATTGGGTAGAGGAGTGGAACCACCATCGATGATGAATCTCAAACAGAAATTGTTTGAAAAACTGAGCAGGTCTGGCAGTAGCTTTAGAGAGAAAGCAGAGTTAATGTTTTGGGCCCAGTGACACTTCAAAATATCTCTCCACAGTGCTGCCTCACTTGCTGAAATTTTCCAGTATTTTCTGTTTGTGTTTCTGATTTCCAGCATCTGCATTTCTTTGTGTTGTTTCTTGTTTGGTATAGAATGATGGATCACTAACCCAACATGGAAGTTGATTGATGGACGTAAGCTGGCAAAGAGCAAGAAGGACTGGGGGGGAGCTTTGAATGATGACCATGGAAAGTACAGGAGTGTGAACAAAGCTTTGAAGAAGAGCTGCAAAACAGATAAATATGGATGGATTGAGTTAAAAGGCATGGAGGAATGAGACAGCAAATTGGAATGGCTGCAGTACTTTATAGGATTGCTGGTGCCAGAAGCAATACCGATGTAACAGTCAAGGATAAGGACGGCAGGACTTGATTTTCAGATGAAGAGAATAGAACATTTTTGGGACAGCCTCAATGAGCCCAACATCAATTCTACATTTGAGTTTGATGGCAGACTCACACCTCAGCAACTGAAAATCACTTGGGAGAAGTTGCCACCTTAGAGATCCAAAGAGCCATCAAGAGCCTGAAGAACAATGATGCACCTGGGATGGATGAGATTCCAGCAGAGATGTAGATACTTGGTAAAAACATTGTTACAGCAGAGCTCATGAAACTGATTAGCAATCTCTTGTCTGCATCCCGGATGAATGGAGACAAGGTATGATCCTCAAGCTGCCAAAGAAAGGGACCCTTAGCAACTGTAACAACTGGAGGAGCATAATGCTTGTCAAAAGATTCAGAACTAACATGACACCAGATTATAGTCAAGCAGGTTTATTTGAAATTGCAAGCTTTCAGAGCGCTGCTCCTTCGTCACTTCACCTGACAAAGGAGCAGGAATCTGAAAACTTGTGATTTCAAATTAAACCTGTTAAATTAGAACCTGGTGTCGTGTGACTTCTGACTTTGTCTGCCCCAGTCCAACACCGGCACCTCCAATCCTCAACAGATTGACAGAAAAGTAGACAGTTCTTCTCTTTTGTGAAGAACAGTCAAGTTTCTGGGTTGGCAGGTCATACTGCAAGTAGATCTTTGCAATCAGGGACATTAGAAGCAGAGCCTGGAATATCAGTATTCAAAGTCAATGATTTCAAGAAGGTTTTAATAACATCAGTCACCAATCACTGTGGTATATTACAATATGATATAGCACCACTCAGTGCATGCTAACATCTTCAAAACCTTATAGTGCATTTTTAGTGCTGCATGAAGAATAGCACAGGGACTACAGACTTCTTGCAGATTATCACAGAAGTACAGCTAATTTGCATACTCATCCTTTTCTCTTGGTTGTTGATTTTATAATGGGGATCATAATGATGGGTACAAACTATGGTATCCAGTATATATCACAGATTACATTGTCTAGCTAGCTGAGGAACTGTGCATACTCCAAAACACCGTGACCAGTCTTGAACTCAGTAGCACCAAGATTGGTCTGTTTATTAGCTGTGATAACATGAGGACACTGACGACTGGCTGGCAGCAAGGCCCTCCTGCCACTTACAGGCAATCAAACAATAAAGACGTCAATCATTTCGTTATCTAGAAAGCAACTGCTCCAGGGAGAACCTTGTACAAATCAATGTTCATACAAGAATCGGCTAAGCAAAATCAGCCTTCCAGCGGTTCCATCTGATCTGGGCATCCAATACTATCAACATGGCCATGAACTGTGACTACATGTTTATATTAGGACGAACTGCAACCTGTGTCAGTGAGACATGGAAGAGAGCAACAAAAATGTTGTGCAAGTTGGTAATCATTCAACAGGCTGCCTGTGTAAAATCTTGAAATCACATGGAGAGATAAGCAAGAGCTGCTACAGAAAGACATCTGTGAGAGAATTGAGATTGGCAGCACATATGCTTTGCCTTCCTGGAGTATATCCCACCAGAGGAACAGTAGAAGGACACCACCAGATATCAAAAGAAGGCTGGGCCATCCAAAAAAGGCCTGATGAAATATTTTTGAGGAGGAACTTCAAAAATGATGTAATCTGAGCAGAAGTGAAAGAGATTGCAATGGACCAAACCCAGTGGTGGAATCTTGTTGCCCATAGTTCCTGTGTTACTGTGTGAGGCAAAGTCTGTATAAGCCAAAGACTACTTTTCATTCTGGGAATTACCAGTCCAATTTGTAATTTTCCCCTATTTGTCCTGAACCCCTCATGTCCTATCTTATTGGCAATGCTCAGAACTTGGCTTATTGCTTTTCTTTCAATGTTACTTGCGTGGAGCTCCGTGATGTGATAAGTTGAACCTACTTCCCTAATCTGTGGAACTGTGTTTGGTGCACAACAGTAATAAAAACAGAAATTGCTGAAAAAACTCAGCAGGTCTGGCAGCATCTGTGGAGAGAAACCAGAGTTAATGTTTTGGGTCTGAAGAAGGGTCACTGGACCTGAAATGTTAACATTGGTTTCTCTCCACAGATGCTGCCAGACCTGCTGAGTTTTTCCAACAATTTCTGTTCTTGTTTCTTACTTCTAGCATCCGCAGTTCTCTCTGTTTTTAACTCAGTGACAACAGCTGCTTTAAATGGGTAGGAAAGTGAGAAAATATCAGTCGTCACATCATAATGCAAAAGTGACTGCAAGCAGTCATGGTGGCGAGCACTTTCAATTGTAGCAATTTTAACAGCACCTCCTGGTTATTATTAGATTTTACCTTTTTCTCTCTTTTATGTAAGTGCATATATGTTGAATCTATTGGTGTATTTCTCTTGGACAAAAGCAAGAGTGGAGGTTAATAGTAGAAAGAGGAAGTGTGGACTAATTTTAGCACCAGATCTGGTAAATATGGGAACGTATGCTTTCAGCTTGATCATTTTCGCCCTAACCTAAGTACTTAATTGGGTAAGGCTGGACAGTATTAATCGTGCATTTCCTATCTACATATTTCAACAAAGAGAAAGAACTTGTTCAGCTGTAACATAATTATTCAGAAAACATTTGACTGTCAATATCTTGCAACGTAACTGGCTATTGCAGAGGATATTTGGGTGCTGCTTAAACTCTGAAATAAAACATTGTTATTCACACTGTGAAACAGAAATATTGAAGAGGTTTGGTAATAACAAAACAAAACAAAGTTGCTGGAAAAGTTCAGCAGGTCTGGCAGCATCTGTAAAGGAAAAAAGTTAACGTTTCGGGTCTGGTGACCCTTCCTCAGAACTGACGGTGACTCGGAAAATGTCAGTTTATGTGCAGAGAAAAGGGGAGGTGGATGGGGCAGGGAGTAAACAATAGGATAGAGCCTAAAGAGAGAGAAGAGCAATTGGACAGACAGAGTTGATAACAATCAGTTTGGGAGGGTGAATAGTTGTTAATGGGGACTATTAGTGACTAATAACAGGTGGTGTGTAATAGCAGGCTGTGTGGTAACAAGGCCTAGTGTTTGGGGTGGGGGGCTGGGACATGGGAGAGTGTCGGCCCTAAAATTATTGAACTCTATATTCAGTCCAGAGGGCTGCAGGGTCCCTAAGTGGAAAATGAGGTGTTGTTCTTGTGTTGAGCTTCGCTAGAACACTGCAGCAAGCCAGAGACGGACATGTTGGCCAGGGAGCAGGGTAGTGCGTTAAAGTGGCATGCAACGGGTAGTTCAGGGTCTTTTTGTGAGCAGAACGTAGATGTTCTGTGAAGCGGTCGCCCAGTCTAGGCTTCGTTTCCCCAGTGTAGAGGAGACCACTAGGCCTTGTTACCACATAGCCTGCCATTACACACTACCTGTTAGTAGTCACTAATAGTCTCCATTTAACAACTGTTCACCCTCCCAGCCTAATCGTTATCAACTCTTTGTCCAACTGCTCTTCTCTGTCTTTCGGCTCTATCCTATTGTCTACTCCCTACTCCATCCCCCTTCCCTTTTTTCTGCATATAAACTAACATTTTCCCAGCCACCATCGGTTCAGAGGAAGGGTCACTGGATCTGAAAAGTTAACTTTTTTTTTCCTTCACAGGTGCTGCCAGACCTGCTGAGCATTTCCAGCAACTTTGGTTTTGTTCCTGATTTACAGCATCCGCAGTTCTTTTGGTTTTTATTTGGTAGAAAGAGACTTATTTGATGCATCACATTTCATGATTAGGACATGACTTTGAATGTAACCACGATTGTTGCTTTAATGTGCAGATATTTGACAGATGAAAGTGAAGGCATGTGAATACTCTCATTTCTACTGATAAGTGATGTGGAGTACAACATTAGTAAATAGTTCATGAAATCATAAATGTTGGTAACATTCAAAATAAAAACTTTCCCTGTCTTAGCTAGCCATTCTCTATGAAATTAGTTTTGACAGTGTCAACTTGGTATCTCAGTGGGTGAAATTCCACAGCAGAATAATTCTCATGGTTTGGCATAAATTTGGCAATCTTTAATTTAGAGCAGAATGTGTGAAAAATGGAGGAAACAAAATGAAGACAGTCGTCAAGGATCATCACGTGAGTGGGTTGACCTGATGAGTAATTGAGAGTTTATAATTGCCATTTGTGAGATTAGAGTGGTTCCTAAAAGGTCAACTAAAACATTTGAAAAGTTAGTTCCGAAAGTACCTGTTAAATCTTGAAAATGTCAGTGCTTCTCCAGTTCTTCTTCTCCTCCCCTACAATTTTGTTTTTATTTTTGCTAAGTACAATACTTCGCAAAGTACCTGAACAAGATCAAATACACTACAGCATTAAACTGGTTATGGGATTGAATCCCTGGGTGTGATTCTGTTTGCCACTGTGGTTGAAGAATGGCAATTCTGTCATTGATCATTGTGAGGCATGAGCGTTGCTTTACAAATTACAGTCTGACTATTTCTCCAAGGACTGCATATCTTGTGGATACAAGACGTTGCCTTTTGTGGTTGGTATTGATGTAGAAGACAGTTAGTTAGATATTAGTTGTAACAAGTAAGCTGTACTTATTGTGCCATATGTTTCTGTTCCATAGCCATGGTCGTCATTGCTCAGGAACTGGAACTCATTAGCTGTTACTCACCCAGGATACATGGCCTTCTTAACCTATGATGAGGTAAAAGCAAGACTCCAGAAATTCATCCACAAACCTGGGAGGTAAGGAAATTAAGAGCTACATTGTCACTATGGGGGTGGGTCGAGTAGAAAGAGGGAATCAGATTTTTGCAGCGTGACTTAATTAACAAGTTATTTTTCTTTGGCAAATTTCTGCTTCCTGTAACTGAATGGGAGATTTTTTTAAATGAGGAGAAAAGAAAAATATTTCCTTAAATCTGCTTTTATGAGATGGGTGGAATTATTCAATGGTAGGATCCTGCATGGTGAATTTTTCATCTTGGCTATTGTTAATTGAAAGCATTCAAAAATGCCAGAAGGAGAACATTCAACTCATGATGTGGGTTGCTTTTCAGACTGGAGGCCTGTGACCAGCGGTTTGCCATAAGAATCGGTGCTGGGTCCACTGCTTTTTGTCATGTATATAAATGATTTGGATGTGAACATAGGAGGTATGGTTAGTAAGTTTGCAGGTGACCCTAAATTGGAGGTGTAGTGGACAGTGAAGCAGGTTACCTCAGAGTACAACAGGATCTTAATCAGATGGGCCAATGGACTGAGGAGTGGCAGATGGAGTTTAATTTAAATAAGTGTGAGGTGCTGCATTTTGGAAAGGCAAATCAGGGCAGGACTAATACACTTAATGGCAAGATTCTGGTGAGTGTTACTGAAAAAGAGACCTTGGAGTGCATGTTCATAGTTCCTTAAAGATGGAGTCACAGGTAGATAGGATAGTGAAGAAGGCGTTTGGTATGCTTGCCTTTATTGGTCAGTGCATTGAGTATAACAGTTGGGAGGTCATGTTGCAGCTGTACAGGACATTGGTTCAGCCACTTTTGGAGTATTGTGTGCAATTCTTGTCTCCCTCCTAAAGGAAGGAAGTTGTGAAAATTGAAAGGGTTCAGAAAAGATCCACAAGGTTGTTGCCAGGGTTGGAGGGTTTGAGCTATAGGGAGAGGCTGAATAGGCTGGGGCTATTTTCCTTGGAGCGTTGGAGGCCGAGGAGTGACTTTAGAGGTTTATAAAGTTATGAGGGGCATGGACAGGGTAAATAGACAAGGTCTTTTCCCTGGGGTGGTAGAATCCAAAACTAAAAGGCATAGGTTTGAGGTGGGAAGGGAAAGGTTTAAAAGGGACCCAAGAAGCAACATTTTCATGCGATGGATGATGCGAGTATGGAATGAGCTGCCACAGGAAGTGGTGGAGTCTGGTATGATTACAACACTTAAGAGGCATCTGGAGGGTATATGAATAGGAAAGGGTTAGGCGGATACGGGCCAAATGCTGGCAAATGGGACTGGATTATGTAGGGTATCTCGTTAGCATGGACGAGTTGGACTGAAGGGTCTGGATCCTGCTGTATGACTCTGTCAGATAGTTGTGATTGAATCTACTTCCACTGTACTCTTGGTGCTGTCAAGATCCTTACCACTGTTGTAAAAATGCTTCACCTTGCTTTTTTTTTGCCAGTCACCTTCATCAGTGTCCTATGCTTCCTGACCATTCTGCCAAAGGGAATGTTTTCTCTCTATCTACTCTTTCTAGACGACTCAGTATTTTGACAAGCTTTGCTTAAATCATCTCAATCTTTTCTCTTTCGAGAGCACCAACCCTAGATTGTACATTTGTCTACGCAACTGAAATCTCTCAATTTTGGAGCTGATAAATTTTGACTGTATTTTTTTTACATTACATCCTTCCTCAAATGTGTCCACAATTAATCGCAATGCTCCAGTTGAGAGAATTTTTGTTTCAAAAAGGTTCATTATAACTTGGTTGACTTTGTACCAAATGCTTGTACTAAATCTCAATATTTCAACCATCTTCTCAACCTGCCTTACTATCTTCAATAATTTGTATAAATTCTCCCAGATGTTTATGTTCCTTCACTCGTTTTCCAATTGTACTCTCTATTTTAAAGTTTCTTCTGGGTGTTCAAGTTTCTTCCCATAGTCCAAAGATGTAGAGGTTACGTGGATTGGCAATGCTGAAATTTTTTTGTATAGCTTGGTGGCTCAGTGGTTAGCGCTGCTGCCTCACAGTGCCAGGGACCTGGGTTCGATTCCACCCTCGGGTGACTGTCTGTGTGGAGTTTGCACATTCTCCCTGTGTCTGCGTGGGTTTCCTCCGGGTGCTTCAGTTTCCTCCCACAGTCCAAAAATGTGCAAGCTAGGTGGATAGGCCATGCTAAATTGCTCGTATTCAGGGATGTGTAGATTAGGTGGGTTATGAGGGATGGGTCTGGGTGGGATGCTGTGAGGGGCAGTGTGGACTTGTTGGGCCGAAGGGCATGTTTCCACACTGTAGGGATTCTATTGTTCTGGGATGTGCAGCTAGTTGGGTTAGCCGTGGTAAACATGGGGTTCTGGGATACGGTTGGGGTCTGGGCAGGATGTTCTTCGGATGGTCGGTGTGACCCGATGGGCCAAATGGCCTCTTTCTGAACTACAGGGATACTAGGTTCTATGATTATACAGCTTCTCTTTATATTTCCCACCAAAATCTATCATTTCACAATTCTCTACAATAAAATCAATGTTATTTATCTGCCCATTCAACCAGTCAGTAGATTTCCTCTTAAGTTTATCACTATTGTCTTTATAGTTTCCAGTGTTTTTATATTCTACAAATTCTTTGCAACAATCTGCAATTTTTGTAGTCATGCCATGTATCCCCAAGTTTAGATCATTAAAATCTTTCTAGAAAAGCAGTGGTCTTCGTACTGAACCCAGGTACAACCATATCATCTTGCATTCCAAAAAATACCTTTTCACTGCTACTGTTTCTTGGCACTTAGCCAACCTTTTGTTCATTTTGTGACTTTCCCCACTATTCCAGTGCCTTCAAATCTATGGTGTGGGACGTTATGAAATGCCTTTTGCAAGTTCATATAAACCACATGAAGCACATAACCCTCATCAATCCTCTCTGTTACATCCAGAAAATCTCAAATAAGTTAGTTAAACATCACTTGCTTGAAGAAATCCATACTGATTTTTCTTTATAAGTTGGCAGTTGGCCAAGCAGCTGTTAATTTTTTTCCTGGCTTATTGTTTCTAAAAGTTCTCCCACAATTGAAGTTAAACTAATTGACCTTGCTCGATCACCAGCACAACAAATGATTTTTACAAGATGTACTGTAGCGATTCACCAAGACATTTGCAAATTTGAAATATTTACTGCCTGAAGGACAAGAGTACAGGCCCATGATGAAACCACCAAACTCCCTTCCAAGTTACCTGTCCATCCTGATTTGGAAATATGTTGCTGTACCTTCATTGTTGACGGATCAAAATCTTGGAACTCGCTGTATAACAGCAATGTGAGATGATTTTCACCATGCAATCTGTAGCAGTTCAGGAAGGCTCCAACACCACTTCTCAGGGCATTTAGGCTTAGACAATAAACCTCGACTTTCCAGGATATCCTGTGAATATTCAAAAAATTTAGTTCAATGTGATTCTTCTGTATCCAATGTGAATTACCTAATAAGTAGATTGCTCAAAAATTGCATGAAACATGCTTGGCCATTTAGATTTTAAATAATGGCTGTTTTAATAATGGATGCCGGGAATGTAATAGCATTAATGGTAGGAAATAATGATGTATTCTATTATTTGCATATGCCAGGATTGACTATGTCACCATAATCAATGTCATTGCTACTTCTAATGACTATCCCAGTAAATCCATTGCAGAGGTCAGAGAGATATTCCCAAAGGTGAGGGAAGAAGCAGCAAATCTTTCTAACAATTAAATTCTCTGTTGTGTGAAAATTTGACACTTAAAATATCCATATAATTTCAAAATATACTTTAGAACAGCCTTCACAGAGGAGTATACACCACCAATCAGCTTATTTTTTTGCTAAGAAATGGGTAATGCGATTGATCTTGCTTGCTCAACATCTTCATTGTGAAGCAGTTATTGTACTAAAACCAGCATCATTTCAGAACATCCGAATCGCTACTTTTATTCACAGAATGAAACAGTAGCGACATTAAGTTAATGAAAAGTCATGGATTAATGTTAGTTTTATTTCACTCACCAGCAAGACTGCCAGGTAGTGATGTTTTGGCTTTGGGATAATGCTTTTATTGGTGTGATGCTTCTTTTCTTTTATTGCAGTGCCTTATTTTGTGATGGAGATGCATAGATAATGAATTCTTATTGTAGGAAATCCTTCACACATTTTACTGAATGAAAACATTTATTTTCATTGCATTAGTTTGGGAAAAGTTGTTTCAAGAGATTAATACAATATGTTAGCAAGGCTAAAATCCCCACAGGCCGCAATTACAAAACTTAACTGGCACAAATCAATATGAGAGTAGTTTATGGTATGTTTCACACTTTAAGATGTGCTCATTCACCACATAGATTGGTATTAACGTGCGGATACCCTCAGTGTACCTATTCCTATCCATAATCTCAAATATTTCATGGCAGTGAAGTGATCAAATGGTTATAACTTAATAGATCACCACATACTAGATGTACCATCAGCAAGATGCTCCGCCATGACTTCTGCTGGAAGAAATACAACAACCTGAAAGTTTTCCCCCAAGGCTTACACCATCTTGCTTGGTACGTCATTCTTTCACTGTCACTGGAAACTCCATTCCTAGTAGAGTGAACTGTAGAAATTCAAGAAGGTGATTTACCATCACCACCTCAAAACAAATAGGCAATAAATATTGGTTATTTGTCAGTGACACACTAACCTGAGGAATGAATTAAAAGAATGAACTTCCAAATCTGACCTGCCAAAACATCTGTAGTTATACTACAATTCATCAAATATAACTTCCATTTTTTTTCAGCTACATATTCCGGTTGAGCTGCACCAGGCTTGGCCAATGGGCAATTGGTTATGTCACAGCCGACGGCAACATTCTTCAAACAATCCCCCATAACAAACCTCTCTTCCAGGCTCTGATTGATGGATTCCGTGAAGGATTGTAAGTTCACAAATGTTTCTGTGCTATAATGTTACAGATATAATACTCTACTATAATGTTAGCTTCGCTTTCATTTGTATTTAAAATTGCCCCTTAAAATGTTGAAACTGTTCAAATATCTCTTGATTTACGAATTATGGCTTTTGTGTTTGACTTACGCTCATTATGATGTTGTAAAAAGCAATCAAATGTGGCCCAATTTCAACTCTGTGCAAGTGTCATTAAATTAAAATTTGAATATTGTGACTAATTACTACGAAGAACTTAATATGATCTTTTATCTGTTTATATTGTTTAAAAACACAAACTATTGGAGAAATTCAGCAGGTCTGACAGCATTTATGGAGCGGGAAACAGAATTAAAGTTTCAACTCCAATTTGACTCTTCAGAACTGAAAGGGCCTGGAATGTGGTGTTTTGTACACTGTTGTTGAGGAGGAAAAGCGAGTGGAACAGATTGTGAGGGTACCTAGAGTAAAAGACAAAGGGACCTTCCATTTGCATGTCATTCTATGCTAACATTTCCTCCTGGGCCTGCTGCCATGTTCCAGTGAAGCTCAATACAAACCAGAGGACCAACACCTCATTTTCTATCAGGCTAAACCGCCTATTCCTGTTCCTATGTCCCACAACTCCAGAACATGACTTCTGTCTTCTATTATTCTTTCATTCCTCCACTGCCCTTCCGGTCATCTCTTGTTTGTGTCTTGCTCACCTTGTCTTAGCAGAGCTAACTCACTTTCTCCTTCTTACACCTATCATTTATACTATTTGCATCATTTACACATTTTACATCTCTCGCGTGCTCTCTGTCGCCCTCGCTTGCTCTCTCCTTTATGACCATTAACACTACCTTTTGGCTTTTCAACTGGACACCTCACAATTTGCTCTACTTGGTCCTCCTCTCCCTCTGTCGACAGCATAAAAAAAGCCCATCATGTCCCACCCCTTTTCAGTTGTGAAAAAGAGTCATATCAGACTTGAAATGTTAACTCTGTTTCTCTCTCCACAGATGCTGCTGGACCTGCTGAGTTTCTTTGGCACTTCCTGTTTTTATTTCAGAATTTCAGCATCTGCATTACTTTTGTTTTTACTTGAGTATTTATTGTTTTGTGGTTTGCTCACAGTTTTTATTTCAATTCATTGAAATCTGAAAAATTAGATAATTGGATGCACTGATGATGAGCACTTTTCTTTCCTCTTAGATTTTACATTTCAAGATTTGGGTATTCTTGGCTAACACTTTTACCTGCAGGAATGGAAATCCTGGACTCATTTGTGGTTGCAATGCAATATCAGGCTAGCATTTAAAGGACACAGTTTAAACTAATGCAATAAGTGAACAATCATAAGCACAAACTACTGTCTGAATTCTTGAAGTGATGAAGAGAAATGCCATCCTATTTTATTTTATCTAAATAGTCAGTACACTTCAACACTGACCTCTTAGCCTATTCCATATCTTTGAATAAACAGTATTGGTTTCAGCTGCCAATTATCTGCAGACTGGGATCTTGTGCAGCTTTTTCAGTTCTGAAAGGAGTGGCTTTTGAAATATTGCTATGTGGTGAATCATCTATAAATAATATGATTTGGAATCCTTTCTCCCTCCCTTCTTTTACTTCAACTGTCGAATGACAGTCAGCAACTAGATGGAAAACCAAACTATATATTAATCTACAAAAATTCATTATATATAATTTTCATTTCAGCCCTTTGTAGGGAATGATATGCCTCACCCCAAATGGGCTATAATGTGGAGGTACCGGTGTTGGACTGGGATGGAAAAGGTCAGGAGTCAGATAACACCAGGTTATAGACTTACAGGTTTATTTGAAGTCATAAGCTTTTGGAGTGTTGCTGACTTCGCCTGACAAAGGTGCAATGCTCTGAAAGCTTGTGATTTCAAATAAATCTGTTGGACTATAACCCAAATGGGCAGAAATGTGAACTTGGAGATTTTAGGACTACTTTGGAAACTGTCATAAAGTGTAGCCTGTGAGATCCAACTGTTTTCCCAATCTGAAATCTCAATAAATAATAAGGTCTTTGAAAAAAGAAATTCAAAATATGATAATCTATTGTCGCAATTATTGTTCAAAGGAATAAAACACAGGAGGTATTCATAATTCAGTGTTGTTGCTAGACTGGAATGTTTTCCATTGTTGCTGCACTAAATTTTCCATGATTTGAATTCCCTGTCATGCTTCTCCTATTATTTGAACTCCTGACTGTTTATGTCAGTAATGAATTTAATCTTACTTTTGAGTAATCACCTGTCAATTAATGTCATTGTATTTTAAATCGGGAGCAGTGTGAGTCTGATCCTGTTTCTGTGCATGTAGGAGAAAATCCAAAACATTGAAATGCTATTTAGCTTATTAATCTTCCTCCAGCCCAAGTGCATGTGTATTTATTCTATCACTGACTTACCTCCCACACCAGCTGTTAAGACCCTATTTTAAGGAAACCTAATTTCTTCCTGGATCACTTCTTGAGGGAATATTTGCTGATAGCATTACTGTCAACCATCTCTCAATTTAGACTAGTTTGTTTTTTTTTAAAGAATGGAATTGACCCTCAGTTTCATTCTCTATGCCATACATGTCAGTTATTCTATGGAGAGGAGTCTTGTTTTTATTTACATTTTGTCTCAAAGAAGTCTTATGAATTTTGTAACTTTCATGTCACCTGTAAACATAACGCCAGTGTTCAGTCACTTCTTCCTTATGGAAAGTAAGTGATTGTCTTTCATGAATTAGGTTTCTGAAGCCTGGAACCATTCTAATCACTTCTCTGAACCCATTCTGATGCGCCAATGCTCTATTTAAGATAGGGTGACTTTAGTTTTGAATAAGTATTATTTTTATGTCGTACAATGCAAATAAAATTTGTTCTGGTCAGTAGCCCTGTGCCCTTCAGTTGATGATGACATTAGATGGCTAAAATAAATATTTTAGACATAAAGTTGAAATTAAATTTCGACAACAATTCTGCTTACCCGATTTTTCAGTTTGTTGCATCCCAATAAAAGAAGGACACAAAAAGAATGTGTGTTAAGATTCTCCAAGATTCTTGCAAGTGTTGCTATCATATAAATTGATATTGTGTGTATTTCTGTTGTATTCAGTAAAAAATTTAATTTCCTTTGTTGTATTCTTTTCTAGTTACTTGTTTCCTGATGGACGTAGTCAAAATCCAGACCTGAATGGCTTGTGTGAGCCTACACCACATGACCATATCAAAGTGACACAGGTATAATTCTGACATATCTGCTTCTGCTCTCTGTGGAACTCAATAGTGCTGTCAACAAAATTACATTGATTTTGCCATATAATTTTTATTTTTAGCTCATCTATAACCTCCACGCAAAACTTATGGCTAACCTTCATTGTAAATGCTTCAGCCCAACTTCTGCTCTGATGTTCTGGACTCCTGCATTATTGAGAAGGAAATGTTCATGGACTTTACAGACCATTGAACTGATCTGTTGGTCCTACCTACAGCATGCTGCTTCTGTTGTTCAGTATGCATGCGATTCCCTCTAGATGTATGTTGTGGTTTCACCAGGTTGGCAGCTCATTTGTTGAATATGCTGCTCCTGGTATCATTTCCAACATTCCTCATTGAATCATGCATCACCCTCTAGCATATTGATAGAATGAGGAATACTATTGGCCGTTGTGGTTGAATACAGTTATGCTGCTGCTGATGGTGCACAGCACTTCATTGATCCTAGCTGAATCTGTTCTGAGTATAGTCCATTTAGCATGTTAGTGGTGCCACAAAGCACAATGAAGGATTCCCTGTGGACAGATTATCCTATTTCAAGAATTGGCTATGTTCATTAGTACTATAACATTTTGGACAGATGCATCTGCAACAGATAGATTGTTGAGCCTGAGGTCAATTAGGTTTTCTCTCCCATTCTCTTTGACGATGAGAGAACCCATGTCTGTTGCTATTTCATTTTACCAATTCAACAAGATATCTGCTTTGTGTCTGTGTTTTATTGTTGTGCTCAGCAGTGCTGGAAAAGGCAAGAGTGAGAAGAGATGATCAATTACTAATGAGTTTTTAAACATAACATAAGAACTAGGAGGAGGAGGAGTCGGCAATTCAGCCTCGTGATCCTTCTCTCCCATTTAATTCAATAATAGCTGATCTCATTGCAGCCTAAATTCCACCTTGTGCCCGCTTCTCATAATCCTTTAAACCATTAAAATCTTGTTTTTGTTTATTTTTATAGATGTATACTTGTCTGTCACTGCAGTTACCAGACGTACTATAGAGTGTGCATGTCCACATCTGGAACTGGAGGAGACAAAAGTTCCACAACTCTAGCTAATTTAAAGCCCCACTTTATTTCTGGAAGTGACTTACTCTGTCCTGGCTGCATTTGCCAGGTGATCTGACAGTGCACAGCCTTTATATTTTCTTGGAGTCTTGAACTAAGTTTTCCTTACCTCCTTCCTCCTTTTTATCTTGTGTGCACCACTGCTAAAATATTCACCAACTTGAAGATGAATGCCTCTGATGTTTTCATTTCTGGATATATTTCTTTTACTTTCCATCACTTAAACCAACTCAAAACTCTGTATTCTGGATAGAGTCTCTTTTAGACACATTATTACAGTTCTTACCCACTTTCTTTCACTCCCTGTGCTCCAGTAAATTAAGGTTAGGATTTTGAATATGATGGAACGAGCTGAAAAATGTTGTTAGTCATGCATTCCAGACTGTGTTTGTCCAATTCCAGATTACTGTGAAATAATGAATAGTTGATCATTTTGGCATCAGATGTTTACTTCTGGAGCAAAGTTCATGAAACATTTTATTTTACTATATGTTCTAAATCATCTATCTTCCTAAATGTAGCATCACTGACTCATTCCTCTTTAATTTCCCACCTTTCATGAAGACTGTTTGTCATTACTTGAACTTTTTTATCCTGTATGTGTTATGATAAAAGCTATAATTTCATTAGCATAAATTCTAATGTTAAACCAGTGGATCTGTAGCCCCAAAGACCTTTGGCCATTCACAGCATCTTAGTCTATCACCATTCAAAGTATAGTTACTGCTGTTTTGAAACTTGTGCACACTTTTTGGGAAATTCTGTCTACATTTTGGTGCACAGCATAACCTTATCAATATTGTGTGCTTGTCTTTTGTCTCCTGTTTGATAAAGTTTCCAAATTTCAATGCCACTCTCTCTTGACCTATATCCAAATATTTGATATACGTGGTGAACAAAAGTGGCCTCAAAAGCAGAGCCCTGTGGTTCACCACTACCTGCTTCTACTCGCTTTGAAATATTGTCATTGTAAGTTGGCTCTGTGAAATTTGTCTGCAGTGCACTTGCATGATATAAAGTTGCTGAGTGCAAATTATTACCTAATCTTGAGGTTTAGATAGTTAATTTAAACTTCAATGAATTAGATGACCGCCTTAATTAGGTTACCCAATGGTGGTAATTTACAGTTGTGTATTCATGATTCAATATTTAAAATGCCAGTTATGGTTTTGGTTTGTGTACACATTGTATTGAGTGTGCTTTTGATGGGGAAATGATCCTAAATAACTCCATATTCCGATATGGAGAGTCCAGAACCCACATCTGAGATACTATATAGCAATTTAGTCATTTAAAGAAATTGTACTTGTGCAAATTTTGTGGCAGTTCCCTTCACCATATTGCCATACTAAGAGCAAGGGGAACTAAACATTTGTGTTCAATTATATTTATAACACGTCATATTTGTGGAAAAGTAATTGGTAAAAATATGCAAAGCGACTGAACTATCAAGATATTTGGTAAAGCGAGCATATGATTGAACTATTCAGGTTGAGATTCGGTTTGTGGCCTCCATGATTATTAGCCTTTCACCCTCTGGCTACAAGAAAGGCAAAATGAGCTAGGGTTTCTTTATTTAAATTTTGATCACCCAACTCTTGGAATTAGCCTTTAGGCATGAATAAAATCCCTTCTCCTGTTACAGTTGTTGTCCATTTTCTCTTTTATACAAGGATGAGTCACTTGGGCGCAAGGTACCAAACAGCAGTTGGTAGCTATGGAACTGCATCGAAGTGGTACTTTTTGAGGAGATAGAAGTGAACAATTGAATTGTTCTATTATTGAATTTTGCCAATACAAAGATATAATCCTCATCTTTTTGATTTTCCTTTGCAAGGAACAATATGAACTGTATTGTGAGATGGGCTCCACCTTCCAGCTTTGCAAGATCTGTGCAGAAAATGACAAGGATGTGAAAATAGAACCCTGTGGTCACCTAATGTGTACTTCCTGTCTTACAGCCTGGCAGGTAGGAGAGAATAAGCTCCACTTGTCAGGAACATTTGTAATTTATATATGTGCTAATGCAGATTATCGTGAAGATGACCTATTGACATTTCCATTCTATTCCCGTTATATGTAGCCAAAATACAATGCTGAATGTAGATAGAATGGGTATTGTAGATCTCAGCCACAATGTGTCTCTGATTAATTGGTATCAGAAATGCTCAGAAGATCACTTCATTAAGAACTATTGAAGTAGTGGTTGTTTTTTTTTTACATGCATTCTTTACAGCACTTAGATGTGTTTTTCCAGTTGGTATAGTGAGGTAATGGAAGAATGTAGTTAGTTTAAAATAAAATTGTGAACCCCACTATGAAATGTCAAGATTGTACCCTTTTTTTCTTGTATTTTTAATTATGAACTGAAATGGCACAAGAACTTTTAAACCAAGGATAGTGAGAGGAGTTGCTTTATTTTTAAAAACATGCTCCTGGAACTCATTGCAGGCGATGTTTACACTGCTTTGTTCAAGGAGTCGGGGGAGCTGTTTGTAGATGTCCAGCGCCAGGGTAGATATGAAAAGTGAGATTTGGCCAGTAGCTTGTTGTCTCACCCCTGCAGTAAAAATACATGAAGGCTGAAAAGTAGTTATTTTCTGCCATCAGTTGCTGTAAGCTCTTGCCTTAACCAGTAACTAAGAGAC
Source organism: Rhincodon typus (assembly GCF_021869965.1). NCBI lineage: Eukaryota > Metazoa > Chordata > Chondrichthyes > Orectolobiformes > Rhincodontidae > Rhincodon > Rhincodon typus. The sequence goes on from NC_063363.1 coordinate 515,326, forward strand.
TTTGCAGTTATTGTATCAGTTGTTTTGTGCCTTCTTTGAAGAAGTGAACGAATCTTGAGAAAAGAGATTGAAGAACAGAAAGTCCTGGCAAGCCAAAATGATCATATCAGCAAACCGTGTGAACTGGTGCTATTGAACTATGGTTTCCAGTCTTGGTTTCCCCCCCTCTACTCTTTTATACTAACACTTTTTTAAAATTTGTCTCCATCTGTCTGTATAATCTATGTATGGGTTTTGTAAGGAATTATAGTCCTTTTGAGGAGACCCTTATGTTGATAGTTCATAGCTGTTTACATGTGTTTAGAATTTACTTATTTGTAATAAATGGCATGTTGTAAACTGTATGATTTATATTTTTAAAATATAATTTATTGTAAGTTTGGATTTTTTGGTTTTAGAGTTAGTAACATGGGCTTTTTGTGTGTCTCAAGTTAATAATTAACTTGTAAGTATTTCTGCATGGTAATTTACTTTAAATCAAAATTGGAGGCCTAATTTTAGAAAGTAGGTCTTTGTGTACGGTGGTAGGGTTTTATGACTGAACAAGAAAAACAAGCTCCATTTTAGAAAATCAGGAGAGTTTTTTTAATATTAAGTGAAATGTGCAGAATTTAAAGAGGGAGTTTTTTGCAGTTTTACTTTGTGTTTGGAGTAGTCCTTTCAAGTTCTTGATGAAGGTACTGTATAGACCAGTGCTCCTGAGAAGGGAAGATACATTAAAACTATACTACCTTAGAGTAGAGTTAATGAGACTCCCAGACCAGAAGTGTTGGGATTAGCCCTGAAGAGGTTACTTGAAGTTGGGTCATTTTGATACCTGCAGTTCCAATCTATAAGATGTCACAAATGACTTAAACCTATCAAGGTGTTAGAAAGAGGGACTGTGGTGTGCATACTGCAAGAGTGATGTTTTGGGTCCGATACCAAGTGTGTTTTTAGGTCCTGTATCAGAGGTGTGTTTTGCGTATTATACAAAAGCTGCTGTCCTTTTGTCAATTTATGATATTGTTTTGCTATTCAAGGCATTATACTTCTACTGTGTGTTTAAAAATCTTTGAATTTGTTGCAAGTCAATAGTTTGGATTATTCTATTCTATTGTCATTACATTTGTTAATAAACTTCAATTTTATTGCTCAAGAAAACTGCAACATTGCATGCCTGTATTTCGGACCGCCTTATTAAAGCCAAAATATTATGTTTTAAGCCAGGTTTCAGTGTGGAATCTGAATTGTCCTGTGATAACATCACCTGGGATCATAACAATAGTAATTCTTGATAGTGCAGGAATCTGGTCAGTGTTTTTGTTAACTTGATTCCAACAGGTAACTCTGGGAACTTGTGTATTTTGATTAAGTCATTATCATTTGTGATGACCCTGAGAGTAGTAGGGCATCAGAATCAGTGCACTTTTCTGAGTGGGTCGTAACAACAGAACTTGCTAAACAATCATTACAGTTGTAATTAATGAATCACAAAGTGAAGATATTTTTCATCCTTTTTATTAGTATGCTGTTTTCTTTGTTGTTTAATTTTTCAGTCTTTTTGGAATGTACTTTAGTGTTATTATATTGTACAGTTATTTTGAACTTCTTGTTTTAGTTTCAGGTGGTGACAAGAAAAGGAAATGATGGCATAGATAACATGCATTATGTAGCTCTGGTCTATATTTCTGGTGCACCATTAATGAAAAGAGGGAAATGTAACTACGGAGGGAAGCAAAGCCAGTTCTTCCTGTCACTGATGGTGAAATACTAGTGTCATTCATGGGAGAATATAATCAACTAAAGCTTTGCAGAATATCAAATTTGATTTTTGTAAATTTTGCTGTAGTGCTTTGTATATGACTTAGTAGCACTACGGTGGAAGTATGTTTGCGTCCTACTGCACAGAAAATTCGTAAAACCCTCTTGACGCTTCCTTAGAACTTTTGCAGAAAGACTTAATTTTAGGAGATTCATCTTATTAAATTCTATGTGCTCCATCTAGGAATCTGAAGGTCAAGGCTGTCCATTTTGTCGCTGTGAGATAAAAGGCACTGAACCAATTGTTGTGGACCCTTTTGACCCCAAAGATGGGCCAGGTCAAGCTCGTTTAGGAATGGAGACAATGTTATCCCCGAATTATGAGGACGAAGATGATGACCGTGCTGATGAATTCTTTATGATGAACAAACTATCAAGTACCAAGGTACTAAAGATTTTTGTGCGTACGTTTTTCAAAATCCAGTTAATGAAGTGTGCCAGGGCTCCTGCTGAGCTGAAATTATGTATTAAAGCTTCCATACGAGCCCAGCTTCTGCCTTGTATCAATAAAATACTTATCCACGAAAACAAATGGATCAAATTTCAAAGAATAACTTTTTACTTATTTGTTGTACCATTCACATTTTAATTATGAACGATTGAAAACCTTATTTGTCCTGTATTTTAGATATATTTTAATCCAGACTAGCAGGAAACCTTCTTTGGAAAGACGTAGTATTGGTTTTTAAGGCGTTATTTTAATTGGGAATGTTGGGCTAATAGATTGGAGATTATCTTCCAAAGTCTAGAATACATTTAAATTACTAGTCCCAATTTTGGAAAGGGCATAATCTAAATACTGGCAACGATGTTGAATTATACAGATTCTGTGGTGCCAAATTGCAGTATGCTGGAAGTAAGAAATAGCAGATAGAATCTGATATTGTATTGATAAATTTGTGCTTTGAAATGAGCAATGGATAGTAAAATTGATAACTGACAAATCTCATCTCATGTTCAATGTTCTGGCACAATTCACGAGAAAATCTCTTTGTAATCTATTTCATTGTCAAAATTGGCCACAGTGCCACCCAGTGACAAAACTGGAAGCTATGCAGATTGAATAATTATTTCACAAACGAGCAAAGTGATGATGAAAAGTACAAAGGAAAGCAGTTAAAGGGATCCCTTCATTGAATCACAGGATTGTTACCAGAGCAGACAGAAACCATTTGACCTATTGTGTCTGGACCTATGAGGATTTTGACCCCGTGTCAGTCTCCCGTCCTATCCCCATGAACCAGCATATAATTTCTGTTTAAGTTATCATTGAATGTCTCAATTAAACCTGTCTACACTACACTTCCAGGCAGTGCAGTTCCTCACCTTAACTACCCACTACGTGAAAAAAGATTTTCTTTCTGTTTGCATTTCTCCTTTTGCCAAAATCATTTAAACCTTTGACCTCTCATTCCTGATCCTTGTTGAAGAAGGAGCAGTTTCACCATATCAACTACAGATCCCTCATGATTTTATAAACATTTATTAAATCTTCCCTCCGCCTTCTCCACTGCAGCATAAACAGCCCCAATTTTCTCCATAACTCATAGCTGAAATTTCTCATTACTAGAACCATTCTGGGAATTTTCTTTTCTCTCTCCACTGCATTTACAGAACTGCACAGAAGTGTAACTGGTATCCTTTACAAGTAACAAAAACAAAGTTGCTGGAAAAGCTCAGCAGGTCTGGCAGCATCTGGCAGAATGGTTCTGAGGAAGGGTCACCGGACCCAAAACATTAACTCTGTTTTCTCCTTCACAGATGCTGCCAGACCTGCTGAGCTTTTCCAGCAACTTTGTTTTTGTTCCTGATTTACAGCATCCACAGTTCTTTTGGTTTTTATCCTTTAGAAGTACATCATAATCTCCTTGCTGTTGCATTCTGTCCCCTATTAATGAAGCCTAGAATACTGACTGAATTTTTAGAGTTCTTTCCATCTGTCCTGTCCCCTTTAATAACTTTTGTACATAAATCCCTAGGTCTTTCTGCTTCTGCACACCCTTTAGAGTAGGACCCTTATTTTAGACTGTGTCTCCATGTTCTTTGTACCAAAGTATATCATGTCACTTTTCTACATACTAAACTTCATCTGCCATCTGTCTGACGACTCCACCAGGCTGTTCATGTCCATTTGGTGTTCTACACAATGCTCCTCACATTCTCCCAAGCTTGTGCCATCTGCAAGCATTGTAATTGCCCCTTGCATACCAAGATCAAGATCAAGATCTGCACCTGCTTTACAACCTGTTTTGAACAGAAGCATAATGTTTGCAATTCTGCAGTTGTCTGCACTACCCCTAAATCCAGGGAAGGTTGAAATACCGTTGTTCGTGTCTATGATTTCCACTTGCACTTCTCTGAATATTATTGGATGCATCTCATCCGGTCCCAGTAGATGATCAATTTTTTGTACCAGCGGTTTATCCAATACTTTCTCCTCATCATTTTTAAACTCTTGTAGTGACTGAACTTGCTTCTATGTCACCGTGGCCTGGGTAGCATCTACCTCTAGGGTAAAGAAAGATGCAAAGTATTCATTTAATTCCTTAGCCATGCCTCTTGCTTCTTTGTGCTAATCTCCTTTTCTGGTCCGTAATCAGCCCAAGTCTTCCTTTTTCCCATTCTTTTACCATTGATGTGCTTATAGAAGTCTTTGGGGTTTCACCTTGTATCAACTGCCAGGTTGTTTTCATGACCCCTCTTTGCTTGTCTAATTTGCTTTCCCAACTGCCTTCTGAGCCTTTGTATCTAGCTTGATTCTTAATTGAATTTGCTCCCTGAAACCAATCAAAGGCACACTTCTTTTTCATTGACATGATTTCCATCTCTTTTATCATTTTTGGAGCTTTGGATTTTATTTAAGACACTATACTTTGACTGTGCATGAGCCATCTCCTATTTGACAGTATTCCACTGTTTATTGTTTATGCTGCCAGGCTTTAGCTCCAGTTTGTTTGGCTCAGTGCAGTTCTTGCTTCATTTGACATCCACTGTCTGCCAGTTAGTTATCCTCACTAATGTCAAGTTTCCTGAGTGTTATTGGAACTGCACTCATCCAGGTAAGTGTGAAGTATTCCATCACACTCCTGATGGTGGACTGGCCTTGGGGGAGGCAGAAGGTGATTTCCTTGCTGCAGGATTCCCAGTCTCTGACTAGCTCTTTTAGCCACAGTAATTTATGTGACTGGTCCAATTGTTTCCGGCCAATGGAAGCCCCCAGGATGTTGATAGTGGAGGATTGTTGGATTGGAAATATTCCTCGCTGCACGTTATGCTACAGAAGTACCAGACTGATTCCTGGGGTAGTGGGGCTGACGTATGAGGAGAGTTTGAATCAGATAGGATTATTTGTGCTGGAGTTCAGAAGAATGACTAGGGGATCTCCTAGAAACATAAAACCTCTGAGGTTTAGATAGGGTAGATGCAAAAAAGATGTTCTTGATGGTGGGGGAGTCCAGGACCAGGGTTCAAAGTCTGAGGATACTGGGTACCTACTAAGGATTGAGATGAAGAAAAATGTCTTCACTCAGCGAGTGGTGAGCCTGTGGAATTCGCTATTGTAGAAATCAATCAAGGCCAAAACATATGATTTTGAGAAGGAATGGGATATAGCACTTGGGGTTAAATGGATCAAAGGATGTGTCAGAAAAGTGGGAATAGGCTATGGAGTTGAATAATCAGCCATGATCAAAATTAATTACAGAGCAGGCTTGAAGGGCTGAATGACCACCACCTACTATTTTCTGTTTTTTTTTGCCAATTGTTTGCTCATTTTGCAAATTATTAACGCCCTCCTCAGTATTTTATTGCAGCCCTCCCCAGTATTGATTATCCCTCCAATTTGGTGCCATCTGAAGATTCACAGATTGTGTTTTAGATTCCAATGTTCAACTCTTGATGCAAATTGTGAACAGCAGTGATGCTAGATACTAGTGCAACATCAATCCCATATTCAGCTTTTGTGAATAACTAACTATTACTTCAGTTTTCTGTCTTGAAACAAGCTAATAAGGCATTCTTCCACTTGTCCAATGATTCTACATTCTCTGATATTATTCATTAGCCTATTGTGTGGCACCTTGTCAAAGATCCTTTGAAAATTCAGATAAATTACATCATGATCGTTGTCTACTCTCTGTTACCATTTCTTAAAATTTATTAAGGTTGGTCCAGCAAGCTTGTTCCTTTTGAAATCCAGGCTGACTATTATTACATTTCTTCTGTTTCTAGATATTTTCTGTTCAATTCAATTTCACTTTGCCTACACAGAACTTCATTTTGGGTACATGTTTGTCCATTCAAAAATTATATGTAACTGTATAATAACAGGAAAATTAACCCTTTACAGATGACTAAATTTAATTAAAAATATAATTAGTATTGTTTTATTTGCATTAACATAATCGGTCTTTAAGTCCTAGCATGAGTGCAAATTCTCATTCTTTCATCACATTCCTTGTAGAGAAGTTCTTATAAAAAGGCGTGCAAATCAGCTCAAGAACCATTTTGTCTTGCATCAAATCGATTGTGGCCTTTTCCCTGAGCACATCCACCAGTAATTCTTATTGTTCATGATGTTGTTTACTTTTGCCACAATTCTTTGGAAGCAGATTTTGTCTAGTAACACCCTTTTCACCTGCTTCAACAATCTCTGTATTTTTACAAAGTCTAATACGCAAAGGACACAGTATCTAGAGCGATACCAAAAAAGAATGGCACTCAGCTTCAGTCATATAAGAATTTCATAATTTTGAGATATCAAAAGGATTTTAATCTTGGGGTGGTATAATGATCCAACTCCCTTGGGTACTACGTCTGTCTACTGTCCTGTGCAATTCAATTTACCATCTACTTTAAATTGTAACTACTTGTAGTTAGTAACTGTTTCAGCGTCCACATCATGAATTTTCATAGGAACTACATTGTCCACTGAAATCACTGATGTCATCAGAAACATCTCCACTTCTCACTGAGGTTTTCCTCAAGATAGTGTCCTAGGCCCAACCTCTTTCAGCTACTTCATTCATGACCATCCCTCCATCATAAAGTAGGAAATGGGGTCACTTCAATAATGTTCAGCCCTGTTAATGATTCTTCAGCTGTTGAAGCAGTCTCTGTCCACATGCAGCAAGACACAAACACCGTTCAGACTTGGGTTGACAAGAGGCAAGTAATACTTGTGTCACACAAGTCCTAGGAAAAGAACATCTCCAACAAGAGTGATGCTCCCATGAGGTAAGAGTCATTGCTGGAACTCCTTGGTGCTACACTCTGACTGCCCATTTATCATTCTCAGCTTCCTTCTGAAGTTCAGCTCTTCTGTTTATGTTTGGCCCAACGCTGTGGTGAGGTCTGGAGCTAAATGGATCTGATGGAATCCAAAATGAGCTTCAGCAAGCACATTATTGTTGAGCGGGTCCCACTTAGAACTGTTACTGGCCCCGTTAGTATAGTATTTATTGCTTTTATTTATTTATACCCTGCCATTTATGTTGTATCATTAAATCTGTGTGTGTCATTCCTATATTCAAAGTATTTTTTTTTTACTGTTAATATTCCTTTTGCTTGAAGTTCTGATGTTGTTTTGCTTTGACTTTCTTTACTAATATAGGTGTGTTTGGTTTTCAGTTCCAGGTCAGGGTACTATATTTATTATTTGCCCCATGGTTGATCATTTGTCAGTTTTTATTTTAACTCTTCGAATCATAGAGGCGTAGAGATCTACAGCAAAACAAGAGACCCTTCGGCCCATCATGTCCACAGTGGTCCAAAACAACCACCTATTCTAATCCTACTTTCCAACACTTTGCCTATAGCCTTGTATGCATTGGCATTGTAAGTCACATCTAAACACTTATTTAATGTTATGAGGGTTTTTCAATTTTCTCTCCTCTGCTGAAGGCATTGCCTGGATGCCATCTGCAATCCAAAAAGCAGTTCCTCGTGTGTGACCTTGATGGTGAGAGTCAGCCAGCCAAATGTTTGTGGGGTAATTCCATTTGAGCCTGATATATCTTGTGTGTGTGAATAGAGATGTATTTTTCCTGCAGAATAAGATAGATTTTAGGGAAAAGAGGCTTGGCTAATTGTCTACTGCCCTACTAATTATTTGATTTTTTTTGTATAGAAAAACAGTAACAATATTGTGGAAGTGTGGAACAAGACTACTGATACTATATAAAAATATTGTGAGCTAGAAACCTTGCACAATGTTTCTTGTATGCATCATTCACTATATTAGTGCATAATTTTTTTCCTAAAAAGATTGAGAGGCCACCGTCTCCAGTCACCCCAGCTCCCAATTCTGCGCTTCCACCAGTTCCTCCTCGGTTAGACTTGCTGCAGCATCGATCACCCACAGTTTCTAGTGCACCTAGTCCTTGTGTTTCACCCAAGGTAAGGGACTATTTTATTCAGATAATACTTTGTACATTTATAGCTAACATTTCTGAGACCCAAAAACTTATCGGGACAGTGTATGGACTGGAATTTATATTACAATTCTGGGTATGATGAGTTCTTGATTTGGCCTGGTAGATAAAAATGTACAACGATTCAGCCCAAAATGTGTAGATTTAGTCGAAATAGTCCAGTGCAATTTTAACCTTTCCGTGAATCATCCTACATTCAATGTTCCGTGTAATGCAATAAAAGGTTACAGCAAAAGTTTTGGGAGGTGGGAGAGAAAGTTATTCACCCCTCTCCCAAACTTTCTTCCTGAGGAAAGCAATACCTACCGTCATAGTTTCCCAAAGCAAATACTCCCTCACAAGCAAAGCATTTCTACCCTTCCTGTCTATAACTGCAACATAGTCATCAATAAATCTGGTATGGAATGCGGGAGGAATGAAATGAGTCTGGGTTTCAACACCCTGGAAAAGGAAGAATTTGTAAAATAAACAATGTGAAACCTGGGAATAGTAAAAGATAGCTGCAGAGCAACTCAGAGGGTGGCACGGTTGCTTAGTGGTTAGCACTGCTGCCTCACAGTGCCAGGGACCTGGATTCAGTTCAAGCCTCGGGTGATTCTGTGTGGAGTTTGCACGTTCTCCCCATGTCTGCATGGGTTTCCTCCGGGTGCTCCGGTTTCCTCCCACAGTCCAAAGATGTGCAGGTTAGGTGGATTGGTCATGGGAAATTGCCCATAGTGCCCAGGGATGTGTAGGTTAGGTGGGTTAGCAATTGGGAATGCATGGTTACAGGGATAGGGTACAGGGTGGGTCTGGGTGTGATGCTCTTTGGAGGGTTGGTGTGAACTCGATGGGCCAAATGGCCTGCTTCCACGCTGTAGGGATTCTATGATTGGATCAAATAAAATTTAGAAAAGTAAAAATGGAGAAGGAGGAAATTTAAGGAAAGCGTGTTGGTATGATTTAAAAAAAAAACTGGGCTTCTTGGAGGCAGCTTTTATAGTGAAGGGATTATTTCAGTTAAGATAAAGTGAAATCAAGAAAGTTGGTAGCAAAATGGACCCATGGAAGCTAAGGGGTGGTGACTGTTCAATGAGATACGAACAAGCTGTCTTGGAAGAATTGAATAAAGTGAGATTTGCATTGCCCTGCTGAAGGCATGGTATAGTATTTCTGACAAGATTGTGCTGTGATCACTGGTGGCTTGTGATGTGTAGGAAGTGACAAATCCACATCTAAATTGCAGCATATTGTGTTGGTGAGTCTGCAAGATAATTAGAGCTGTTATTCCATTAAATGAAGTAATGGTGTCAAGTGGCAGGGTCTATAGCACCTGTCATGGAAAAATGTCTACTTCTGAAAACTAAGTCTGACAATCTTTTTTTGTTTGTGGTTATAAGAATTATAACATACCAATTTTAAATCACTGTTTGGCAAATGCGTTGTGTGCGCCTGCCCTCTGATTAAATAATGCTTAAGTCAGTGATATATGAGAGGAGCAGGGGGACATACTAGAAGGAATTGGATGCTAATTATGTGGTCTGCATAGGAGTCGCCACTCCTACACATACATGATTCTGAAATGACTTGGACAGTTTGGATAACTGAAATCCTAAATCCTAAAAGAGCCTTGCTCTTCTGTCACTAATACAATTTGTCACGCTTGTTAATTTCACCTCTTTAATTGTTTCTAGTGTGTGTTCAGCATTTATGTGTTCAGTAATGGTGAACTATCCCACATGTGATTATAGATAATTTTGTTTTCTGGATTCTTCTTCTCCTTTTTCACTGCGATAGTTGTAATTGTAAAGTATAGACATGCTAAGATAACTGAGAACAGAATTGTGAACATAATCGGGCATTTTGAATACTTTAAAACAAAACCGCAAAGTGCTAGAGAAACTCAGCAGGTCTGGCAGCATCTGTGGAGAGTGAAATAGAATTAATGTTTTGGGTATGATATGAAACATATTCAGAACTAGAAGGGGCTGGAAATGATGCATTTTATGCAATTGACAGGGGAACATGAAATGAGAGTGCCAGGGCAAAAGGCAAGCAGAGTGCTGATGGTGGTAAAGGGCATTTTGACACGTAAAATAGATGTAATTGATGAGTGTGAAAAGGAGGAATTAGGCCTGCACTTCTGAGAGAAGTGGGTTGGAGTTGGGGTTGTTGTACTTAATGTTGAGTCCTGAAGGCCGTAAAGAGCCTCATCAGAAAATGAGGTGGTGTTTATCCAGCTTGCGTTCAGCTTCATTGGAACACTACAACAAAGTCAGAATTTAATACGTGCATGTTAACCTTAAGAGAATCGTGAACTAGGACTGCAAGTCCCTTTGTGTTTCAGATTTCTGAAACCTTTCTCCAGTTAGAATACAGTCAATGCCTCTATTCTTACTACCAAAGTGAATAACTCACACTTGCCCATATTATATTCTATCTGCTACTTCTTTGCCCGCTCTCCTAGCCTAAGACCTTCTGCAGCCTTCTCAACTACCTGTCCCTATTTTGTATCATTTGCAAACTTAGCAGCAATGCACTCAGCTACTCAGATGACACCAAAGTTGGTGGAGTTGTGGATAGCGCGGAAGGATGTTGCAGGTGACAGAGGGACATAGATAAGCTGCAGAGCTGGGCTGAGGGGTGGCAAATGGAGTTTAATGTGGAAAAGTGTGAGGTGATTCACTTTGGAAGGAGTAACAGGAATACAGAGTACTGGGCTAATGGTAAGATTCTTGGTAGTGTGGATGAGCAGAAAGATCTTGGTGTCCATGTGCATAGATCACTGAAAGTTGCCACCCAGGTTGATAGCGTTGTTAAGAAGGCGTACAGTATGTTAGGTTTTATTGGTGGAGGGATTGAGTTTCGGAGCCATGAGGTCATGTTGCAGCTGTACAAAACTCTGGTGCGGCCGCACTTGGAGTATTGCGTACAGTTCTGGTCACCGCATTATAGGAAGGATGTGGAAGCATTGGAAAGGGTGCAGAGGAGATTTACCAGGATGTTGCCTGGTATGGAGGGAAGGTCTTATGAGGAAAGGCCGAGGGTCTTGAGGCTGTTTTCATTAGAGAAGAAGGTTAAGAGGTGACTTGATAGAGACATACAAGATGATCAGAGGATTAGATAGGGTGGACAGTGGGAGCCTTTTTCCTCGGATGGTGATGGCTAGCACGAGGGGACGTAGGTTTAAATTGAGGGGTGATAGATATAGGACAGATGTCAGAGGTAGGTTCTTTACTCAGAGAGTAGTAAGGGCGTGGAATGCCCTGCCTGCAAAAATAGTAGACTCGCCCACTTTAAGGGCATTTAAATGGTCATTGGATAAACATATGGATGATAATGGAATAGTTTAGGTTAGATGGGCTTCAGATTGGTTTCACAGGTCGGTGCAACATCGAGGGCCTAAGGGCCTGTACTGCGCTGTAATGTTCTATGTTCTATGTTCTATGTTCTATGTTCTATGTTCTATGTTCATCCAGATCGTTAATGTATAACATGAATAGTTATAATCCTAACACAGGCCCCTGCGGAACTCCACTAGTCTCTGGTTGCCCTCTTGAAAAAGAGCCGTTTATCCTCACTCTCTGCCTTCTGTCAGTCAACGAATCCTCTGCCAGGACCTTGCCCCTAACCTCGTGGGGCCTCACCTTATTTAGCAGTCTCCTGTGTGGCACCTTGTCAAAGACCATCTGGAAATCCAAATAGATCACGTCCACTGGGTCTCTTTTCTCTAGCTTGCCCTTTACCGCCTCAAATAATTCTGATGTGGAAATGCCAATATTGGACTGGGACTGACAAGGTCAAAAGTCAGACGACACTAGATTATAGTCCAACAGGTTTATCTGAAATCACAAGCTTTTGCAGCGCTACTCCTTCGTCAAGTGAAGCCACTTCGTCTGATGAAGGGGCAGTGCTCAGAAAGCTTGCAATTTCAAATAAACCTGTTGGACTATAACCTTGTGTCGCATGCCTTCTGATCAAATAATTCTAACAGGTTTGTCAGGCATGGGCTCCCTTGACAAAGCCATGCTGACTCAGCTCTATTTTACCATGCACTTCCAAGCAGTTTGCAATCTCATCCTTCATAACGGACTCTAAAATCTTACCAACAACCAATCTCAGGCTAACTGGCCTGTAATTTCCCATCCTCTGCCTCCCTCGCTTCTTAAACAGGTGTTACATTAGCCATTTTCCTGTCCTCTCTGACTCCAATGATTCCTGGAAGGTCATCACCAATTCCTCCATAATCTCCTCAACCATCTCCTTCAAATCCCTGGGTTAGTCCAGCTGATCGAGGTGGTTTATCCATCTTCCTTTTAAGTTCCCCAGCACCTTCTCCTTTGTGATGGCCACTGCAGTCACCTCTGCTCCCTGTCTCTTGAAGTTCTGGTATACTCCTCATGTCTTCCTCCATGAAGACTAATGCAAAGTACCTATTCAGTTCCTACACCACTTATTTATACCACTTCGGGAGGCAATGGCCTAGTGGTGTTATTGCTGGGCTGTTAATCCAGCGACCCAGATAATGTTCTCGGGACACAAGTTCAAATCCCACCATTGCAAGTGTTGGAATTTGAATTCAATAAAATATCTGGAATTGAGAATCTAATGATGACCATGAACCATTGTCGATTGTCAGAAAAACCCATCAGTTTGACTAATGTCCTTTAGGGAAGGAAACTGCCATCCTTATCTGGTCTGGCCTACATGTGACTCTAGACCCACAGCAATGTGGTTGACTCTAAACTGCCCTCTGGGCAACTAGGGATAGGCAATACATGCTGTCTGGTCAGCGATGCCCTCATCCCATGGATGAATAAAGAAAAAAAGTGTTCCCTATTACTACTCCTCCAGCCTAATTTTCCAGCAGTCCAATGTCTACTCTTATCTCTCTCTTACTTCTTATATCTTTAAAATAAACTCTAACAATCCTTGTCTATATTACCCACATATTTCAACTTCTCCCACTTACTGCTTTTTTCTGTTATCCTCTGCTGGTTTCTTACTACGTGCCTCTTCACTGTTCAAACACACCTTCCAGGTAAAGTACTTGTACTTCTTTCAATCTAGTCTACTGTATTTGCTGCTCACAATGCAGTTTTCTTTACAATGGGAAGACCAAACAGCAAGTGGGTGACTATTTTACAGTGCGCCTCTACTCTGTCGATAAGAATGAGCCCAACTTTCCTGTAGTTTGCCATTTCAATAAATCACCTTGTACCCATGCTAACATTAACCTTGTCGTTATGACAAGGTGCCACACAATACCATATTGGTCTTTGAACTCTCTTATTCTAGTTCACTGACATTATCATTCTACAACTGAACTTCTAATGCACGTTCATTTGGCAGTTAGGATGGTAAATGCAATGATATCATTCATTTTGAGAGGGCTAGAATGCAAGAGAAGGGATGTACTGCTGTGGCTGTGTAAGGCTCCGGTCAGACTGCATTTGAAACATTGTGAGCAGTTTGGGCCCCATATCTAAGGAAAGTTGTGCTGGTGTTGGAGGAGATCCAGAGGAGGTTTACAAGAACAGTCCTGGGAATGAAGGGCTTGTCATATGAGGAGTGGTTGAGGACTCTGACTCTGTACTTGGAGTTTAGAAGGATTAGGGGCATCTCATTGAAACTTACAGGATACTGAGAGGCCTGAATAGAGTGGACACTGAGAAGATGCTTTCACTCGGAAGAGAGACCAAGACCTGAGGGCACATCCTCAGAGAGAAGGGTTGAACCTTTGGAACTGAGGTGAGAAGGAATTTCTTCAGTCAGAGTGCGGTGAAGCTATGGAACTCATTGCCGCAGAGGGCTGAAGAGATCAAGTCATTGAGTATGTTTAAGGCAGATATAGTTTCTTGATTAGTAATGGGATCAAGGGTTGCAGGGAGAAGGCAGGAGAATGGGTTTGAGAAACCTATTAGCCATGATCGAATGGTGGACCAGAGTCTATGGGCCAAATGGTATAAATCTGTTCCTGTGGCCTTAAGGTAAAAGGGCAAGTGTGAAATCTTCTATGATTGCTTGGGAACGTGTCATGGAGAGTGGGGAAGTGTTAGGAGCGATGGAGGAGTGGACCAGAGCATTATGGAGGCAATGGTCTCTGTAGGCCCTCATTTCTAATAGACAGCACTTCCTGAATCGTCACTTAATAGCCTTCAGGCTGTCGGTCCTTGTTTTTTTTTCTTTTTAATGGCCTTGCTAACCTGTGATAATTTTCAGTAATTGGAGCATATTGGTATTCAAGATTGCATTGTTCCTCTCCCCGATACTAGATCAACATTGGAATTTCAGCTTTCCTCACCTAAAGAGCATTGCTGAACCAGTTTTTTTTAACTACATCTTGCAACTTCACGATATTTCACAAACAGCCTTCTTATTTCCAAATTTCATTTTAAAATAAACTTGAGTTCTCAGGCTACCATATTGGCCTTTGAACTCTCTTATTCTAGTTCACTGACATTATCATTATCATTATACAACTGAACTTCTAACAGAACAGCTCACGAGTTGATCCAGATTCTTGATATTATGGTATTCTATGATATGAAGAGTGGAACAGATTTAATGGACTGAATTGTCTAATTCTCCTCATATCTTGTAGTCTTGTGAAAGCTTGCAAATTGTCAGTGATAATTTTGACCAATTTTAAAATAGATGTTGGAACTGCATGGTGTCATTTCTAGCTTTTTAAATCTTTTTAGATTTAGGGGATATAATTGAATGATGCATTCTAGTAAACATTTGTAGAAGGATTGAAACCTTAAGTAGATTTGCTAAAATCTAAAGTTGCAATGTATAATTGGATACTTGCTTACAGTTCAGTTTCGAGGGAACTTGAAAAGATGATGTGGTTGCGTTCAGGATAGGTTCAGCTAGCTGATCATTCTTGGTCATTCGGTGCACGGTCATTCTAGTTTCTGAAAATCTGTATCGAGTATAGCAAACAGCCTGATTTACATTTTACCAATTTAAGGAGGAGCTTCTGAGTGTGCTGTTGCATTTCTGGTTTGTCAAGGGTTAAGGTGACCATTTATTTCCAAATTTGCTGTTAACTGAGGATTGGGTTGAGTATTAAAACCCATTTGAAAAAGACCCTTGCAGCTGCAGCAATTGTTCTATTTCCTCCTGATGGACCCAGAGTTTAAAGAAGCTCATTCTAAGCTACTGTGGCAACCCACTGCCCAACTTTTGTGGCTTTTATTTGACAAAGGCCAGTACGTATTTTAAAACATCGAAGCATGGATGGTAAGAATTCAAATGACTGAAATTTGTGTGTAGCGTTTTCTGAACCTTCAGTCACTAAATGAGGCTTGGCTCAAAACACTTTTTCTCGATGCTGCCAGACCTCCTGAGTTTTTCCACCAATTTCTGTTGTTGTTTCAGATTTTCAGCATCCACAGTTCTTTGTTTCATACGACTCAAGATATTGTTATTTTGTTATCTTCCAGCTCGTGAATGATCAAAAGACACTTTCTTTCCTATCCTATTTAAAATGTGTATTTTTATACTTCTGTAATACTATATTAGGCAGTTTCAAAGCATACTTAGAATATAGCAGGAAAGACTAAAATGTATAAATTTGCAGTTGCCATCTGTTGTGTCTTCACCCTTGTAATTGTCGCTTTTCAGTCGTCATTGCTGAACCTTTGCATGATGAGAGCTAAACACCTGATTTAGAGGCACCACTTTAATGTACTTTAAAACAAATATGACATGTTTAAAGTTGTAAAGATTTAGTGTTTTGAGTATTATTTTTCTTCTACAGACTTCTTCTGGTGGCCTGCATAAACAAGACAAGCCTTTACCTGTTCCTCCAACTCATCGAGATCTTCCGCCTACTCCACCTGAGCGACACCCATCAGCCAGCATTGATTCTCGAATGCAGAGGCGGCCTTTACCAAGCACGCCAAGTGACCTCCTACCACGAGACAAGCCACCTCTTGTACCACCAAACCGACCTGGAGAAACCTGGCATATACGATCTCAGGCAGCTAAAACACCAATTCAGACTCTTAATTCTGGGGATAGATGGACAGGTCGAGAGTTATCCAACAGGCACTCATTGCCATTAGCATTGTCATCTCAGATGGATACTAGGACAGAGGCGGTTAGACATAGCAGCTCACTCGGGCTTGATAATACAGTGGTGAGAGCTCCAACAATGTCATTTCATTTAATTTTGTTAGAGTTGAATACGTTGCAGTGCAGATCTTTGGTTAACTTCAACAAAAGTTCTTAATTAACCATAGAAACCAGATGTTTGATCCGAGTTTCTGTTTAATGGTGAGGGTTGTAGGTTTTTGCTTAGACACTTGATCAGACAAGCAATAGCTAATGCTGTTCTAATTTACATCAGTGACTTAGGTTCAGAAACTCAAATTTAATCAAATATTATAAAACTCCATGGTTTTGAAGTGAAATTCAAGAAGGCAGCTCAGGATTTACAAGTGAGTTGGACAAAATCTGCAAGTGAGTGGATCAATGGCAGATGATATTTAAAATACTGCACTTCAAAACTGAAAATAAAATGACACAAATGCATCATGAGTGATGGTGAAATAACTAAGTTGAACATCTATTAAATATCACCATGGAAAAGATAATTATAGTTAGGGAAGGCTGTAAGGAAGGTGTTAAGAGATCCAGGAATTACAACCAAGATAAAGCAGCAGTCACTAAACTAGCATATGAGAATGCAAGTTAGTGAGAGATTGTCAAACTGTCTAGTACTCTTATCATGCTACATTCTGAGCACTATGTGCAATCACCAAAACACAAGGAAGACATTTAAGTGATAGATTCTCAGTGCCTAAGGCTGAGTTTGGACATTACCACCTCAAAAATGAGCATCAGGGAGATGTTCTCAGAGACATCAAATAGCAAGCTCTCCTCGAGCTTTTTTTGAAGGCTACTTATCCATTTTCTTGAACTCACCTTTTAGGTGATGCCATCATGTAGCAACAGTACCTTCCATACTATTGTTGACATAGGGGGTATCTGGACCTGCATCAACAGAATTAAAATAATTCACCAATATCTTCAATGACGTTCAGTTCACCATCAAACTTAAAGCCACATGCACAAGGAAAGCATTAATTTCCCAGACACCACAATATTTAAATTCTCTCCTCTCTCTCTCTGACCCCTTCTCCAGACCTCTCATATTTCTCCCTCCTGACACCTCTTGTGCCTCCCCTGACGTGCGGAGACACACGCACAACCTTATGCAGCTTGTACCTTGCTCATAGCCCTGCAGCAACCCCTTTGCCACTCCATGCTCTTTGAAGCTTGCTTCTTCACCAACCTTCCCTTGCAGCTTCCTTCTCCCCTCTCAAACACCTCGTAGCTTCCTGCCCCCTCCTTGGATTGCACACTTTTTGCACACTGCATTCCTCTTGCAGCTTCTCTTTATTTTTCCTCTTCTCTTGCATCCCTTTTGCAGCCTCCTCTCTGTTTTTCTCACTCCCTTCTCTTCTCCGCCCCCCCCTCCTCCCCCCCCCCCCCCCCCCCCCCCCCCCCCCCATCCCCATACACCGACATTTACACAGGCACACAGCACGCTGACACGCATACATATATATACGTGCTTTGAGTGCAACAAACAAAAATGGTTCCAACATAAGTTCCTTCCAGTATCAGCAAAAGGTTGCTCTTGCAAAACGTGTCCCCAACATGACTAAAGGCAGCTCTGAGCCCCAAAACCCCAGCTGCTGGCTGTCTATACCTGACTCTCAACCCTCACCTGATAAAAGCAACTCTTTCAGTGCCAGTGATAGTAGGAACTGCAGATGCTGGTGAATCCGAGACAACAAGGTGCAGAGCTGGATGAACACAGCAGGCCAAGCAGCATCATAGGAGCAGAAATGCTGACGTTTCAGGCCTAGACCCTTCATCAGAAAAGGTGGAGGGGAAGGGGGTTCTGAAATAAATTGGGAGAGAGTGGGAGGCAGATAGAAGATGGATAGAGGAGAGGATAGGTGGAGATAGGCGGATGCAGTATACCACATTGGCAGATGTGCAGGTGAACATCTGCTTGATGTGGAAAGTCTTCTTGGGGCCTGGGATGGGGGTGAGGGAGGAGTATGGGGGTAGGTGTAGCACTTCCTGCGGTTGCAGGGAGAAGTGCCAGGTGTGGTGGGGCTGGAGGGGAGTGTGGAGTGGACAAGGGAGTCACGGAGAGAGTGGTCCCTCCGGAAAGCAGATAAGGGTGGA
>NC_063363.1:534153-586826 GCF_021869965.1 Rhincodon typus
CCCTCCCTAACTCCCCACCTACACTCACCTTTACTGGCTCCATCCCCTCCTCTTCGACCTGTTTGTTTCCTCTCCACCTATCCTCTCCTCTATCCATCTTCTATCTGCCTCCCAATTTATTTCAGAACCCCCTTCCCCTCCCCCTTTTCTGATGAAGGGTCTAGGCCCGAAACGTCAGCCTTTCTGCTCCTATGATGCTGCTTGGCCTGCTGTGTTCATCCAGCTCTGCACTTTGTTGTCTCTTTCAGTGCCAGTGCTGACTTTACTAATTGCTTGTGGCTCCTCCAGTCACAGACTGTTTCTTTCCTGTGTTTGGTACTGCGCACTTACAAATGTGCCTATTAGCTGCAGGTTTAGGGGAGACTTAGCCTGTGATTGGAGAAGTAGCATCTTATCATTCCCTTCCATTCTCTTTATGGGATGACTTTTCTACTGGTGGTCCCCATGAGTGAACGTTCATAGGCCATGTTCAGGGGTGGATCTGCCCATGGACCCCATGTATTTTGAGCTTTCTAAGATAGCAAACAGTGAGCTGATAGGTAATCTAGAAAGTTATGAGATTAAATTCTTTAAGGAAGTTATGAAGCTTGAAAGGTTTCAGAAAAGATTTACAAGGAAGTTGTTGGGAATGGAGGGTTTGAGCCATAGAGAGAGGCTGAATAGGCTGGGGTTATTTTCCCTGGAGCATCAGAGACCGAGGGGTGACGTTAAGGTTTATAAAATCATTAAGGGCATGGATAGGCTGAATAGCCAAGGTCTTTTCTCCAGGGTGGGGGAATCCAGAACTAGAGGGCATAGGTTTAAGGTGAGAGGGGAATGATTTAGAAGAATCCTAAGGAGCTACTTTCTTGCGCAGAGGGTGGTGTGTGTATGGAATAAGCTGCCAGAGGAAGTGGGTGGAGGTGGGTGCAATTACAAAATTTAAAAGGCATCTGGATGGGTACGTGAATAGGAAGAGCCTAGAGGGATATGGGGCAAATGATAGCAAATAGGATTAGGTTTATTTAGGATATCTGGTCAGCATGGACAAGTTGGACTGAAGGGTCTGTTTCCGTGCTGTACAACTCAATGACGTTACAATTAGACCCTGCAGTACACAAATTTCTACTGAAATTGTCGAGATGGATTATCTAAAACACAGAATGCCCTTCCCCAGCTATAATTATCTTTTAAATGGTGGTATTGAATAGATGTTCAACTTGCTGGAACTAAATTCAATGCATGAACAGAGGTGCAAGTTACTCTATCCAAATGCATGATTTACATGCTATACTAAGTTACATAGGTAGTAGCTTGCCAGCATAAAACAGGGATCATCGAGAAAATGAAAGATGCAGGTGAAGGGCCAGAGAAAGCAAATAGTCTGAGCAAACCAGGATAGGTGTGTGTGTGTGAGCATATATGCATACTGTGGTGGCAGCTTCTGGACAGAATTTTAGCAGTTTCTACAGTCTATTTTGTTAAACTAATTCACAGCTTGGTTTAGGTTCTTGTATGCAGATCCAAATGTACATCTAACGCACCTACTTTATGCTGATTTTTAGAAAAAATGTCTTTTTGAAATTACTAATCCTTACATGATATCTTTTGATTATTGCAGGCTTTCTGTGGTGCCTTGAGTGACGGCTCAGAGTATGAGACCTCCAAAATGAAACCCTCCACATCAGCAAATACCATCTACTCTCTTGCTTCACGGTACATAAAGTTCTGCATTGTGGATGTTGCATTGAGCGTCAGTGACAGTTTGCATTATCTGCAATAGTGTGTATAAGGAAGTGAATAGCTTTACTTGTATGCAACAATGCACCAATGACCTGTTGCATGAAGCAATCACTGTTTTCCTTTACATGACTTACAATGTCATTATTAAGTGAGACAGCAATGTCAGTTCTGGTATTTTTCTCTGGTATTGTAGGGAGTGAGGGATTAGCAAATTTACTCTGTGCTTTAGGTACATACAGTTCAAGGGTACTGGCAATCCTACTCGAGTGGTCATTATTAATGAATAGAACATGGATAGGTTTTAATTGGGAGCCGGGGACACCCACTGGAAACTCATTCTATTCCTTGCCAAATATCCACATCCATATTTTCAATTATAGTAATTTTCAAATTATAGTAATTATAGTAATAGTGGTTAAAAATTGGATCTGTCATTTTCCACCATCAAAAGTTTGTCCTTTTTAAATTTAAGATTTGCTTTAAACATTGTCTTTTTTCAAAAAGTCAAGTATTCTGATCATAACCCTTCAGCTGGAGGTTGTGACACACCGAGCTTGATGTGACCAATTTCTTTCAAAGATGAATGTCTCCAAGTACACTGTCTAAATTATAAAGATAATTCTGCTCTGCTAGAAAAGGCACTATACTAACTTTAAAATTTCTATGCTGCTGCCTGTACCTTGTCTGTCCACTAATAGAAGTGGAATACAGGGAGCCTCAAATGCACACAGCCCCAAGGTAAGATCGTATTCGATTATTTTAAACTTCAAGGCTGTAAGTTAGGCACCATCGTTTGGCACATGCCAGGTCAGTTGACTGAAGTTATGTAGTAACTAGCAGTAACTGTTGAAATAATCAGCAAGTTACCTACAAAAAAAACCAAAGAACTGCAACCAGATGCTGGATATCAGAAGCAAAAATAGAAATTTTTGGAACAACTAAGCAGGTCTGGCAGCGTTTGCGGAGAGTCAACAGAGTTAATGTTTTGAGTCCAGTGACCCTTATTCCAGGATTTCTTCAGCAACTTCTGTTTTTGTAACAAGTTACCTATTGTTGTTTGGTAACACAGAACTTGAATATTGCTGAAACAAGACACATTTTGCGGAAATTTTAATCTTTCACTCATCAAGATGATTTGTAAGAAATACTAAAGTAGAGGGAAAACAACATTTATACTGTTTAAGAGGGGAATGCTGATTAGTTGGCAAATGGATTCTGATTCGTGGATAGATTGCCATGGAGAAAGTGGGAGGAAGTAATACCTGTTTATCACCTGTTTATTAGTCTGTCTGTCTCAAAGTAATGGACAGATTTTAAGACTGCTTAGTACACGTTGTATGGCTCAAGGAAAACTTAGTTTTCTTAGTTTTTGACAAAGATTCTGGAATTTTTCAAAGGAACTGTTATCATTGTGAGATGGGATAAATTGACTTATTTTGTAGATTGTTTTGTTTAACATACAGTTGATTGTTTTAGGACATTTTGGATTGTCTTAGCTGTGTGATGCAATTTGTCACAGCTGAAAATTGTAACCTGAGTTTTCAGAGCAGGTTATTGGCTTAAAAACATATCTTTTTTTCATCAACCCGGTCGGGGAAGAAAACCTCGAAGTTATGTAATTGTAGTAGCAGTGTGGTAGGGGTTTCCACTTGATTATTTTAATAACAACAGTTTTGATAGAGCCTAAAGCACAGCTATTTAGACAAAATGTTATATTGTAGTTTTAAAGTGGGGAAAAAAATTGCTGGAAATATGCAGGAAATCCTTCAGAATCTGTAATGAGAAATGTTTTCAATGTAACATCTTTCCTGGGGGGTGCATTGACTAATGGACCTAGTTTTGGAAGTACCACAGAGGGCCAACGAGAGAAGGTGGGGAACTGGGGGGAAAAAAGTGAGGGAAGTCTTGAGTGTTGACAGTGAACAAATAAATGGTCGCCTTCCAATGGAAAAGAAAGAGGTAACATCAGGGTTAAATTGTATGTATGTAAATGCATGGAGTATCACAAACAAGATTGGGGAATTGGTGTAGGAGGATATGATATTGTAGCATTGATAGAAACATAGCTCGAGCCAGAACCAGAATGATACTTAACATGCATAAGGTTTTTAGCAGAAAGAGGGTGTGTAAAACGGGAGGAAGTAAAGTAGTTTTGGTCAAAGATGGTATCATTGCCCTTGAACAAAATGTACTTCTTGAATTAGAATCTATATGGTTGGAAGTATGAAACAGGGAGGAGTAGTAACCTTGTTAGGGATTTATTATAGATTTCCAAGTACTGGGGAGGAAGGAGAAGAGAACATTTGTAGGCAGATTATGAAAATCTGCAAGACAAATAGGGTTTTTTAATTCTATAGCAAGATGAGGGCATCGCTGACTAGGCCAGTATTTATTGCCCATCCCAGGGGGCAGTTAAGAGTCAACCACATTGGTGTGGGTCTGGAGTCACACGTAAGCCAGACCAAGTAAGGATGCCAGTTTCCTTAGTGAACCAGATGGGTTTTTCCAACAATTAACAATGGATTCATGGTCATTAGATTCTTAATTCTAGATTTTTTTCTTTAAGTGAATTCGAATTCCACCATCTGCTCTGGTAGGAATTCAACGTAAGTCCGTAGAACACTGTGGGTCTCTGGATATATAGTCCTGTGATGATAATACTAGACCATTGCCTCTCCTGCAATGTAGATAGTTGTGATAGCTGGTAACTTCAATTGTCCTAGGGTTCACTGGGAAAAATGTAGAGTGTGAGGTACTGAAAGGGAGAAATTCTTGCAGTGTGTGGAGGAGAACCTTCTAGAACAGTACATTTCCAGTCCTACCAGCGAGGGAGCTGTGCGCATTCTGGTCTTAGGAAATGTGGCAGGCCCAAGTAAGAATTTCAGATTGAGGGAGCATTTGGGAAATAACAATCATAATAAGGTTCAATGTTAAGTTGAAAAAAGATAACAATCAGTCAATGACTAAGATCCCAGACTGGAAGAGGGCAGAGTTTAAGGGTCTAAAAGTTGAACTGGAGCAGGTTGGAAATGCGTTTTGCTGGATAAAACAGAATGAGAAATGAGAATTCCAAAAGAAAGATGAATAGGGTGTAAGCCAGGTATATACACATGAGAAATAAATACGGGTATCAAAAGCTAGATTACCCTGAATAACTAAGAATGTTAATGAGAAATTAAGGAAGGAAAAGGGAGACTCATGATGCATACTGGAATAATAACAGCAATAGAAATCAGGAAGAGTATCTCCAATGCAGGAGAGAGGCTAAGGCTGGAATAGGGGAGACTAAGAAGCAGCAAGAGGAAAGGATGGCAGGCTGTGCTAAGACAAGTAGTAACATCATCTTCAAACATATTAGTAAAAGATTAGTGAAGGATAGAGTGAGGCCCATAAATGACAAGCAGGGGAAGCTGCTTACTGAAGCAAAGGGATGGAAGGGGTACTAAATGAGTACTTTGCTTCTATCTTTATCAAATTAGAAAATTGTGACAAGTGCTGAATTGAAAATGTGGGTGTTGAGCAACTGAGCAGTACAGTGATCGACAAAGAGGTGCTAAAAAGGCTAGCAGCACTCCAGGTAGCAAAGTCACCAGGCCGAGATGGGATGCATCCAACATTGCTGAGAGAGATAAGGGAGCAAATTGTGGCACCATTGACAGAAATTTTCTAGACCTCTCTGAACACAAGATGAATCCTGGGGGACTGGACGTTTGTAAGTGTGACACCATTGTTTAAGAAAGGGGCAAAGGATAATCCAGGAAACTACTGACCTGTCAGCTTGTCATCAGTAGTTGGAAAACATGATAGAGGCCATAATGTAGGATAAGGTAATTTGTACTTTTAGGGAGATGTAAGTTAATACTAGGCAGTCAACATGGCTTTGTCAAGGACAGGTCATGTCTAACAAATTTAATTGAGTTCTTTGATGAGGTGACACAGGCAGTGGATGAAACGTTTGATGTGATGCCACATGGCAGATTAGTTAGCAAATTAGAATTGTTTAGGATTGTTAGGTCCTTAGTAGTATGGATTAGAAGTTGGCTAAAAGATAGGAAACAGAGGGTAGGTATAGATGAGCATTTCTCAGACTGGAGATGAGTTGAAAGTGGTGTTCCCCAGGGATTGTGTTGGGAAACTTGCTTTTTCTAATGTTTTTAAATGATTTGGAGATGGGTGTTGAGGGCAAAATCTGGAAATTTGCAGATGATCCTAAGGTAGGGTGAATAGTGAATTGTGAGGATGATGCTGAGCGACTTCAGAGGGTCATTGACAAGTTGACCAAGTGGGCAGACATCTGACACATGAATCTCAGTGCAGAGAAATGTGAGGTAATGCACATTGGTAGAAGAAACATGGAGAGACAATACAGGCTCAATGGTCCAACTTCGAGGGGAGTGCAGGATTAGAGAGACCTCTGGCCTATATGCATAATTCTCTTCAGGTGACCAGGCAAGTTGAAACATTGCTTATAGGATCCTTGGTTTTATAAATAGAGGCATAAAGTGTAAAAGCAAGGGAAGTGATGCTACACCTCTACAAATCATTGGTCAGACCATATCGTGTTCCATAACGGCAGCTGATTGAAGGAAGGATGTTAAAGCCCTGGAGAGAGTTCAAAAGAGATTTACTAGAGTCAGAGTCAGAGATGTACAGCACTAAACAGACCGTTTAGTCCAACTTGTTCATGTCGACCAGATAGTCTAAATCAATCTAGTCCCATTTGCCAGCATTTGGTCCATGTACCTCTAAACCCTTTTTCATGTAACCATCCAGATGCCTTTTAAATGTAATTGTACCAGTCTCCTCCACAACCTCTGGCAGCTCATTCCATAAGCGTGAAAAAGTTTCCCCATGGGTCCCTTTTTAAATCTTTCCCCTCTTCCCTTAAATGTATGCCGTCTAGGTCCGCCTTACCCTGTGGGAAAGACCTTGGCTTTTACCCTCTCCATGCTCATTATTTTATAAACCCCAATAGCATCACCACTGAGCCTTTGACACTCCAGTGAAAATAGCCGCATCCTATTTACCCTTTCTCAATAGCTCAAACCCTCCAACCCCAGCAACATTCTTGGAAATCTTTTCTGAACCCCTTTAAGTTTAATCACATCTTTCTTATAGCAGGGAGACCAGAATTGAATGCAGTATTCCAATAGTAGCCTAACCAATGCTGCCCTGTACAGCTGCAATACGACATCCCAACTCCTACACTCAATGCACTGACCAATAAAAGTAAACTTACCAAACAGGGTCGTCTTCACTATCCTGACAACATGTAACTCCACCTTCAAGGAACTATGAACCTGGACCCCAAGGTTTCTTTGTTCGGCAACACTCCCCAGGACCCTACCATTCTGATGTCCTGATTTGCCTTACCAAAATGCAGCACCTTGCATTTATCTAAATTAAATTTTATCTGCCACTCCTCAACCCATTTGCCCATCTGATCAATGTCCGATTGTACACTGAGGTAACCTTCTTCACTGTCCACTACACCACCAATTTTGGTGTCATCTATAAATGTACTAACCATACCTTCTATATTCACATCCAAATCATTTACATAAATGACAAAAAGCAGTGTACCCAGCACCAATCTTTGCAGCACACTGCTAGTCACAGGTCTCCAGTCTGAAAAGCAACCTTCCACTGACACCACCCTCTGTCTCCTACCTTTGAACCAATTTTGTATCCAAATGGCTAGCTCGCCCTGTATTCCATATGATCTAAATTTGCTAACCAGTCTACCTTGTTGAGCGCCTTGCCGAAGTCCAGGTAGACAAATAGAATAATAGGGTTCAAGGGAAGATTAGAGAAATTGGGCTTATTCAAAATTGGGCTTATTCTCCTTGGAGCAGAGAAATTTAAGAGATGACCTTTATTGAGGCGTTTAAAGTTATGAACAACTTTCACAGGCTAAAGGATATTCAGTTTCACTAGCTGGTATGTCAGTAACTAAGGGTCACAATTTCAAGATTGTCAGCTAGGAGTGAAATGAGGAGAAACCTCTTTAGGCTAAGTGGATTGGTCATGCTATATTGCCCATAGTGTCCAGGGATGTGCAGGCTAGGTTGATTAGCAATGGCAAATGCAGGGTTACAGGGATAGGTTGGGGGGGCAGGATTTGGTCTGGGTTGGATGCTCTTTGGGTAGGTGATGTGGACTTGATGGGCCAAATTGCCTGCTTCCAGACTCTAGGGATTCTATGCTTCTTTACTCGGAGAGTTGTTAGGATTTGGAATGCACTGCCTGGGAGAGTGGTGGAGGTGGGTTCCATACGAGGTTCCAAAAGACAGCTGGATATAAATTTGCAAGTGATGAACTTAGGGGATTTTGGAGATAGGGCTGGAGAATGGGACTAGCTGGGTAAGTCTTTTTGGGAGCTAGTACAGACACAATGGGTTGATTTCTGTACTTCAGAATTCCACGATTCCATTCTGTGATCTGTGGCATGTTGTACTTGCCTTCAGGCTTGATACACTTGTATAGATATATCTTCAGTTTATATTTATGGTTGGAGAGTTTTTAAAATGACGTTACTGGAAAAAATATCGCTGAGAAGCATTGATACCCAAACTGTAAAATGCAACTTAATTTAGATAAGCAACACTTGTGCATATGAGTACTCTATTTCTGCTTCATTAAGATGTGTGATCGTAGTGCATCAATTTGGGTTCGTGTTCATTGCTTCCCACGTAGTGAGATTCTGATCACGAATAGTAATTAGGAGAAGCCAATGATAACGAGCCACATGTCATGAAGAGGCGAAAGATAGAAACATAGAATCCCTACAGTGTGGAAACAGGCCCTTCGGCCCAACAAGTCCACACCTACCCTCTGAGCATCCCACTCAGACTCATTCCCCTATAACCCACATAATCTACGCATCCCTGAACACTACAGGCAATTTAGCATGGCCAATCCACCTAGCCTGCACATCTTTGGACTGTAGGAGGAAACCGGAGCACCCGGAGGAAACCCACGCAGACATGGGGAGAATGTGCAAACTCCACGCAGACAGTCGCCTGGAATTGAACCCGGGTCCCTGGCGCTGTGAGGTAGCAGTGTTAACCACTGAATCACCGTGCCGTTCAATAGATCCCTCAAAGTTGCCACCCAAGTTGATAGGGTTGTTAAGAAGACTTATGGTGTGTTGGCTTTCATTGGCAGGGGAATTGAGTTTGAGCCGCGAGGTTATGCTGCAGCTCTATAAAACCCTGCTTAGACCACACTTGGAATATTGTGTTCAGTTCTGATCACCTCATTATAGGAAGGATGTGGAAGCTTTAGAGAGGGTGCAGAGGCGATTTACCAGGATGCTGCCTGGACTGGAGGCCAGGTCTTATGACGAAAAGGTTGAGGGAGCTAGGGCTTTTTTCATTGAAGTGAAGGAGGATGAGAGGTGACTTGATAGCGGTGTACAAGATGATGAGAAGCATAGATAGAGTGGATACCCAGAGACTTTTTCCAAGGGCGGAAATGACTATTACGAGGGGCATAATTTTGAGATGATTTGGAGGAAGGTATAAGGGAGATGTCAGAGGTAGGCTCTTTAGATAGAGAGTGGTGGGTGCATGGAATGTGCTGCCAGCGGTGGTAGTGGAGTCAGATACATTAGGGACATTTAATCGACTCTTAGATAGGCACATGGATGATAGTAAAATGTAGGGTATGCAGGGTAGTTGGTCTTAGAGTAGGATGATAGGTTGGCACAGCATTGTGGGCAGAAGGGCCTGTACTGTGTGTACTGTTCTATGTTTCTATGTTCGAAAACGATCTGGCGGTTAGTTGTACCCTAGTAGCTTTCAGGCATCTCATTGCTGAGCGTTGTTCAGTGGTATTGGCAGAGATCTGAAAGTGAGGTAGCCTTCTATCCATGATCTAATCTTGTGTTAGAGGGGAGAAAGCTATAACTTAAAGCTAACTTTTGGAAAGTTAATAGAGACAGTGGTGGAATGGTCAATCAATTTCATCTCTTCCATAATAAATTAAGTCATTTACTGCAGTGAATCCTGTACTGAACTTTCTACAGCATGAATTCAGTTGAGTCACAAATATTTTGGCACGGAACAGCTTTCTATGAAGTTGTTCTATTTGTGTTTTCTGGATAATTGAACCCCTGGTCATTGTTTAAGCAGACAACTGGAATCATGGTATTTTATTAATTAATTTCTCTGGAATAGAAGTCATTTCTCCAAATTAAGCCTTCATGTTCTAATGAAATAGAGCTTTCACATCTTGCATCTAACATTAAATAATTGTTACCATTGGGTGCTGCTTGTATGTAACGGCACTATTTGTGGCAGAGTTTACAGGGCTCAAGGGTGAGTGTTTATAAATTTATAAAAGTGGAATAAATCATTTTGAATTTACTTTAATTCTCATTTTGTACTTTCAGACCCCTGACAAAGCCTTTTACACGAGAGGAGCGTTCAGAGAGTAGTGATGAGGATATTGATTACATGACTCCGTCCTCGCTCCCTGTACATACTCCACTCTGTGTTACCACCTCGTTGGATTCCAGTGTTTTGGTTCAGTCACAGGGCAGCCACAATGCAGAGTAAGGGAAATTTTATTTCAAGCATATTTATATTTAAGACTCCTGAGCTGCTAGAAAGCAAGTTCCTTAGTTGAATCTGGGCGACATTGATTGCAATCAGATTAATCTGTGGAAAAGGCTCATAAGAAACATTGCTGCCCCCTACAGCCCCTTTTGGAATGTACTTGTGTTTCATAAACAGTTCAGTTGAATATTCTTCGTCACATAAAAATCTTTGGTAGTAATATGAATGTGCTGTGCATCGTCTTTCTGAACAAAATGACAAATATTTGTTCATGAATGAAAAACTATTCTTAATGTCAATACCAACAACCATCGACCTGATGATGTATAAACTGAAACACAATTGAGAGATTCTTGTTATTGATTTTTCCCTTTTTGTTTCATTAGAGCTTTGTCTGATTCAGACCCATTGAAGCAGGTGTGCGAACTTATGTTTACATCATCGTCTCAGGCCACAAACATAGACTTTACAACTGGTAAGATGCTTCTTTATCTTTAGTGAGTCTTCTGTGTGTATAGTTTTTTTTGCTCCTTCCAAAAACCTTAGTGATCTTTTCTCTGTTATTTAACTGAACGTTTTAATCTCTTTATTATCTGTAGACAATGGTGACTGTGCTATCAATGATGGACCTGAACAAGGTGAGAGTGAAGATGAAGATAATGCATATGACTTCCCTAAACCGCCTGTGCCACTTCCTCCAGCACGTCGCACACTGTCTGATATCTCTCAAGCAAGTTCGGCATTTGCCAATGTGTCTGATCAAAATCTGCCTAGTCCCAACACAGGAGGTGAGTTTTTTTTTAATAATGCAATTTCAGGATGTGAAGGTCACCAGCATTTGTATTGTTTTCAATTTCTTGAAGACATGATGATCCGTCTCAAACCATTGCAGTCTGTTTGGTGAAAGTGCCAGCAAAGTGCTGTTAGATAAGGACTCCCAAGATGTTAACCCAGCAACAGTTTAAAAAAAAAAAAAAAAAATGACACTATAGTCCCAAGTCAAGTTGGTGTATAGCTTGGAGGGGAACTGTGCACTGGCGATGATGGGAATGAATATTCAGGGTGATGAATAGAATAGCTAGAAGGCGGAGTGCTTTGTCCTTGATGTTGTGAAGCTTCTTGAGCGTTATTGGAGCTGCACTCATCCAGGAAAGTGGGGAGTATTCCATCACAGTCTAGACTTGTGCCTTGTAGCTATTGCACTGGTTTTGTGGAGTCAGGAAAGGAGCTTCTCATTCCAAAATTCCTAGTCTCTGACCTATTCTTGTCACCACAATGTGGATATATCTGATCCAGTTCACTTTCTGGTCAATCATAATCCCCTGAGGTGTTGATGTTGGGGGATTCAGCAATGGTAATGCCATTGAATGTTAAGGAGAGATTGTTAGATAATTTATTGTTGGAGATGGTCATTATGTAACATTTGTATGATGTGAATGTTACTTGCAACTTACTAGCCCAAGTCTGAATATTGTCCATGTCACACTGTATGTGGGCATGTACTACTTCAATATCTGCACATGATTGGATTGGGATGGTCTTACATTTTGCCAGGACACACCTGCACAGTTTTCACTTGGTTCGGTTGATACCAGTGTTAAATCCCTACTGAATCAGCTTGGACAAAGAGGTGGCTAGTTCTGCCACACACATTTTGCAAGGGAACTTGTAGATGACAATATTGTCATGTGCCTGAAGCCTTGAAAGAAAAGCAAAACACTGCAGGTACTGGAAATTTGAAATACAACAGCAAATGCTGGAGAAACACAATAGGTCTGGCAGCATCTATGGAGAGAGAAAACAGAGTTAATGTTTCAAGTGCAATTACTCTTCTTCAGAACTCGTCAGTGATAAGAAACACTCAAAATACACAAAAGTGCAGAAAGAGAGGCTGCAGGGTTGGATGTGGGAAAAATGGGATCATTAAGGGGAGGTGATGGTGAGAGAGACAGAGGCTTCAAGGAGGGCATAAATAAATGTATCGATGAGAATGCAAAAGGAGAAATATAAAAAGCAGCCCAAAAACCAAATGTTAGCTCTCCATAAAATCTTAAGCCCAAATCCTTGGGCTGACTGAGCTATTGTTTTGTGCCCTGGCAATGACGAGAGAAAATTTTTGGGAGGTTCGTTGGTCATGCTTTTCAACTCATGGAAGGTGGTTAAGCTGCTAAATTGGAAGTAATTGTTATGGTGCAAACTGCCACTCAGCAACCTCATTCTAATTTTTATCCAGCTTTGGCGGATTCATTTCCTTCAGAGTTGATAATGGAATCGAACACCTTGTGATCAGCATACAATAGCCTTATTTCTGACCTAACGATGGAGGAAAGATAGATGAAGTAGTAGTTTAGGTCTTGGAAGGTGTTCTGAGGAACATCTATTCCCCTATCATTCCTTGCTGACTCACCAACATTGGCTCCTGGTTAAGCAATATCTTGATTTTAAAGTTCTCATCTTAAAATAAAAATCACTCCATGGCATTTTCATGCACACATCCTACCTCCCTCCCAATATATCTGTAATATCCAGTCTCTCACCCTTCGTGTCATTTGCATTCTTGTGTTTTTGGTTTCTTACATCATTGATGTTAATTCTTGGGTGCGGGATGCTAGTCATTGAACTGAAGGTCAGCATCAAAAAAAATTTAGAAAAAGGAAAGGAAGAAATCTGTGAAAACAAAGTTTTGTTTAATTTTATATTTCAAGGCTACCTATTTGAATGGAGTGCCAATATTGAATATTTTATGTGCTAGCAATGTCCAACATTGCAACATGGATGATGTGAGGGGCAGTTGCAACCTATAAACCAACAAGTGTCGGTACTTTAAAGTCAGCAAATAAAACAATTTTCAGATACTAGAAGAGAGATGTGATTTTGGATGATAATGCTGCCTGATCAACAGGTTTTCTTTTTTTTTCCAGATGCATCTGCACCTGAAAGACCTCCCAAGCCATTACCTCGGCGAATCAACTCAGAGCGTAAAGCTGGTCCTGGTCAGTCCAACAGCTGTCATAAGACACAGCAGCAGACTCTCTCCGCTGAGATCAACAGTCTCTTGAGCCAGGGCTACTCATATCAGGATATCCAGAAAGCATTGCTAATTGCTCAAAATAATGTGGAAATGGCAAAGAATATTCTTCGAGAGTTTGTGTCTGTCCCTTCCCCTGCACACATTGCAACATAGCCATCCCTTAGGACACTGCCTCCAGCTAGCCAGAGCTTGTGGTTAGTCTGATATAAGCCTTGGCTTGAGTGACAACGTGCCTCGTCTAACCCCCTCGCCTCATCAAATTGAATAATCAGGTCTGTGCAATTACTGAAATATAACAGGATGGTAGCACCCTGCCTCGTTTCCACTCCAACTGCAGGATTTTTGATGAAAGTTTATATATGAAGGTATTCTAAAGATGTCTGACATTTGACAAATTTACAATCTTAAGGGCACATACAAAGTAATTTTGCAATCCATGTAAAACTGATCCCAATTGATTAATTCATGCAGAATTATCAGAAATGTTTGACTATTATCTCTGGTTCTAGTTCCAAAAATATTCCAACATAGTGGATGTACCTTCATGAACAGATTTCAAAATTGTATTTTCCAAATTGGATCCCAAAGTTGAGAAATACACAGGCTGTATCATATTCAAACATTGTATTATTCAAAGTATGCAGTAACAGGCCTCTGTCTGCCTGTGGAAGTATTGTGTGAACAAAGTTGAAAACGTTAACAGTGAGTTGGGATTCAAAAGTTAGTTTCAGTATAAGGAGTAAAAGTAGACCCAGCTTCACTTGGTATTACTTATAAATTTGTGTCACTGGGATGTACAGCTACTGGTGTGGAATCAGGTTAGCACTTAAACCTTCCAGCCATTCAGAATAAACGTGTGGGTCTATTTTTGTACAAGCAGGAATCATTTGCACAGAATAAAATATAGTTAGAAAGTTGTATTTATACAGTACCTTGTGTACGTATGAAAGAGGAATTTAATGTGAAAAGTGAATCCCAATTTACACAGATCCAAAAGAGATGTTCAGTCTAATCATGCAAAGTTCATGCTGTAAATAAATCTGGAACAACAGAATGGGTCTTATTGTGCAATTCCAATTGATATATTCCCCATTTGAAATATTGTGCTTGGCATGAGGTTTGAGTGTAAAGTAAGGAGCAAATAAGAATGAAAAATGGGCAGATAACTGCATGTGATCAGTGCAACAATGATGCTGAGCAGATAGTAGAAGAGATTGTTATTTAATCCCAGCTGATCTCTGAGAGAAATCTCAATGTTAGTTTACCAAGAAAGAACCCTCTAGGTTAAAAATACTTGGTTTGTAATCATTGTATTACAATGCATTTAATCACACGATCATGAAGAAAGTCAGGAATTGTAAGTTGAGCCTTACACATGAAGTTCATCTTCCAAGAACATTAGCCCTATCCTACACTTGGCCATTTAGTCCCAAATGAAGATGTACTTGTAGTTTTCAATGTACTGCTCACTCATGGTAATTTCTAAGATATTTAGCACTGAGCTATGATTCTAATTCTACTGTCTATTTTAATATGAACAAGTAAATGAAAATTCTAATAGAAAAGCAAAATACTGCAGCTGCTTTAAGTACTCGGGTCAAGCAGCATCTTTGGAGGTGGGGACAGAAACAATATTGAAGTTTCAGATCAATGATTTTTCAACAGAACTGGTTTCATTGACCTGAAATATTCTCTGACTTGTGCTCTCTCTCCATGGAAGCTTGCAGTTATTCTGGGGTACTTAGAACATTTTCTTCTTTTTATTAATGAAGGAGTTATGTCAATATATTGTTGTCTGAGTTGACCGATTCACGTTGCTATTTGGATTGCAATTTGCCTGTTCCAAAATTGAATAGGGGCAATACCTGGGATGCTGCACTTGATCATAATAGTCTCTGGACAGAGGATGGGAAAAATCAGTTTCTGATTGCATTCCATTGAATCCTGCAAAAGAATGGGTGTGTGGATATACTTGGGTCGGTCACTGTGTGGCTGCACGTCTGGCTGTTGGCATGTGTCTATCTCTTTATGTTTGTTGCAGATGTTCTACGAGCAAAGGGTTGCACTTGCCCTATATAACCTTGCCCTCTTTGGTATAGTAGTCTGAGTTTGTCAGGCACTAGAGGGAGTCAGTGATTCAGGAGATGGCAAGTGGAAAAGAGGAAATGTGTGGTATTTTGAATCCGACTCAGTTTTACCTTTTGTCATTTACCTTGGTCTAGTTTTTTCTGTTCAAACTTCAGTGGTGTAATGTCTTGTACGTTGTGCTGTAGCTCCTGATATCAGGTTATGTGGCACCCTGATGAGGAGTACACATCACACACCATCCTTACTTGGAGATATATCACCATTTCTTTGCTGAGGCAGGGTTGAAATTCTTCTCTTTTCTTAAGTACTGTAGGTGTACCTGCACCACATGGACTGCAGTGATTCAAGAAAGTGGCTCACCATCATCTTAAAGGCAACTAGAGAGGGGCAATAAATGCTGGTCTTGCCAGCTTCACATTTCACACAAGAATTCTTAAAAAAAAAAAAGGTTTTGAATAGTTTTCATCAAGTTCAGAGATGTTAAAAGAATTTATTTCCTACAATGCTTTTTGTTCAAAACTTGTTAAAACTAAGTTAAAATAATTCAAACTGCTACAGCAGTCAAGTGATATTAACAGCAATATTACTGTTGCACTTTTAAATAATTTTCTTTCTTGCCCTATGCAAGCATTGATGTAAGAAGTAATATGGGTGCCATTTTCACTGCTGTTGTGATCAATAACCAGCAAATACAACTTGATATTACATTTACTGTGAAGTTCATGAAAGTATGTGACGGCAGATATTTATGAGGAAAGCATTTCTACCTGACAATATAGAATCACATAATAATACACCAGAGCAGGAGACTGTTTGGGCCAATGTGCCTGTGCCAGCTCTCTAGAAAATGTTATCCAATTAATTCCACACACCACTGTTTCTCAACCTTGTAAATTCTTTGACATTGTCAAAAGCACAATGATTTTATTTTTGTTTACGTTCTGCCCTATCATTATGTTTACAGATTTTAGCAGGATAGATCAGAAAATAAAATTAAAAATTGAAATTAAAAATTGTATAAGAAGTTTTTCAATTTCAGAGTTGCAAAAAATAAACATTTTTGAATGAAAATTCTGGAATAGATGTTGGAAAGGTTTTATTTTTTGTGTAAAGATATAGTATTCTAACTGCATAATCCTGTGATGCTATTTTTAACCCAAACTGTGGGCAGTTTTTTCATTAAAAGAGCCATTTTCATCAGTCTCTTAAATGCAAGCATGTGTGTTTGTGTACTGTAATGGAGACTGGAAAGTTGACTGTAGTCAACTATCCTTTTCCCAGTACTGTACGCATCTAAATATTCTGCCTGTTGTCTGGCAGAGTTGAACACTGGATGAATATGTGTATTAAGTTGACTTTGTTTTTAGTATAGATATTTGTGCTTTATCACAATTTTCTAACAGCTTAATTTAAGTTTATTCTTGTTTCAGCACAACTCAGTTTTCTAAACTATGTAATTAATTAAAAAAAGTCTTTATTTATAGGTTGTAATACTTTGATTATAACTTGGTTGTGGCTAACTTTACAGACATTTGTGAATTGCAAAGTTGCCTGGTGTATTCTGATGTTTTGTGCCATATTTGGGAATGTGTTTTGTTTGTGGGGGGTGGGGTGGGGGTGCAGAAATGGTAGTGGTTATTAGTTACGGAGTATAAATATCTAGTAACCAACTATGTTTTAATGTTTATTGTTATCTTAGTTACTCAGATTGGATCTGTTTGCTGTTGTGATCATTTGTACTTATTGGTCAATAGTTGGCATTAATAACTGGATTTTTTCATGTACCTGAAACACTGGCAAAAGCCTGTCAGTGTTGCACTTCAGTGTGACTGTAATTAAACATGATCCAAATTTAGAAATCTTTCATATGAATATAATTTTGTTAATGAAAGATATGCCATAACTTGGTTTCCTGGGAGGCACATAACTCATTAGATGAATAAGATTTTGAGTGATGTTGGCAACTTGCACAGTATTCAGGAAGATTTGTTGGACAGTGTTTGTATGAAGAGATTTCCATTTCCCGAAGGAAAGGATTATGAGTTTGTAGTTCCACTTGCCCTCCAGAGACGTGATTGCATGATGCAGTTGATCTTAGTTCTGAAAACCTCTGGCAGTAACCTTGTATTTAGTGTGTCATGTTTTATCCGATTAGTTCCACTCCTGTTCTTTCCCGAAAGCCTTGGGAATTCTTTGACATTGTCAAAGAGGCAAGTGCATTATTTGTATTTTTTAAAATATATTAATATTTTCCATCGCTCTGTGGCTTCAAGCAAATACAGTGAGGTAGGGAGCAAATAAAAGTAAAAGAAACCATGTGATTGTGCTCCTCGTGAGTGGACAAATTGATTGAACGTTCTCAGATAAATGAAATGCAGCTAGTCTTTGAGCTTTGTGTTTGATGTTTTAATTCAGAGTTCATATGTAAGCCTGATTACAATGGCAATGAGTAGCTGGAACACATATTACCCCACTACATGTTTATATACATCAGATCAATTGCTGTAGATGAGCAGTTTTTCTTCAGAGTAGTAATATGTTCATTTTCAAACAGAACAGGTGACTTGCTGGGTCATTTCTATTTTACATTGCCTTTGAGTTCAGAACTGTTGTGGAAATTGAATAGAAAATACAGTTTTCGGGGGTGGAAGGGGAGTAAAAAAAAAAAAAAGTCGCTTTTGTTTGATAATGTTAAATTTGCCAATTGATGAGTGCTTCCACCAATTGCAGGAAAGAGTTTAGAAAGCACTGATAATTTCATGGTTTGGTTTGGTTTGCTGTTTACTGCTGCTTGTTTTGTGTGAAGAAGGCACATTACTCAATGATGAATTGGTTTAAAAGTATACATTGTGTTTCAATTAAAATTAACTGAACTTTTTCTGAAATCACAATGTCTTGAAAGCTTGAGTTTAATTATATAATCAATGGACTTGACCAGATATGAGGGGTTTCAGAACATTCATTTTCAGGGAGAAAACAAAATGCTAGTAGTTTAAAACAACTTGCCCACACTTAGCAGGATGTGCTAACTTGAGTCTTATGAAATAGAATTGAGATATGATTATTCTAACTTCCTTCTCCCTAACCCCCTTCAGGATGAACAGAGGGTCAATCTTATAGATTCTTTCAGTTGATAATTTGTCAACATCACTTCTGGAATTCTTACCTTTTAATATCTTTCAAACAACGTCAAGGATATTCACTGCAACTTCAACTCATAAATTGTGATTCATTGCAGGTATAATTGACTCACCCTCCATTTAAACTTGTGTGAATCTTCTCCCGAGCGTTTTGGTAATCCAGGGTATATTGTATTGGAAAGGAATTTTGTATTTGAGGCTGAGGCTGCGCTTTGAAGGAAATGAAGTGTAATGCTGATTTCTGTTCATTGATGAAAGGCAGACCTGAGACCCCACTTAGCCAAATTAGTGGCATTAGCCACAGCAGATGCCAGATGTGACTTGTAGTTTATCTTTAAATGTGGTTCAAACCTGAGCCTTAATAATGCCACAGTTTACAAAGTAGCCATCTGATTTTACATACTAAACATAACGCCGGGTTGAAATTGAAGTTAGGAGTTCTAGTCCTAAGCTAATTAAAACCCAGCATTATTAATGCAAGATATTTCAGGTAATCAGGGTCATTTCTATATTTTATAAAAACATTTTAAAAAAAAATTAAACCTATGACTTCTGAATTTGTTGAATTTTCAATGATAGTTGTGCAGCCATTCTACCCAAGGCCTGGATTGGATGTTTCATTTTCTTGTCTCCCATTTTAGAAATGGGCGCCAAAATGTACTCATTCCAATCACCCCCTAGCACCCCTTATTTGAAAAGACGTTTAAATCTTAACAAAGAGAACATATATGTATTTTTATTGAACTTGTTGCTGTGTAGTGCAGTCATTTTGTTTCTTCTGTGCAGACTGGCATTAGTTGATCTCTTTGGCACTTAAGGAAGGGTTACGTTTAGTCAATGTGATGCAAAGTTTTCTCCATTTGGAGCTGCAGAAAGATTGCAGAACAGCAACAATGACAAAGGCCTCTTTCGAAGGAGGGAACAAGAGCCAGTCAATGTCTACAGTGAGTGTGACACAGAAATAAGTTAAAAGGTGACAACTTATGAATCAGATTATTTGCTTTGAACCAATTTAACTCCTCCTACTTCATGGAAAACATTTCCTGTAAAACAGGCATTTTTTCACTGCATCAGGACGAAATGATTTGTGTGGTTTGTTGGGTTTTGATTCTGATTAACACCTGAATCATTTCTTGGTGGTTCTTGTGCTCCCCAGTGATTGGATGTTTTCCAGTGAATAGCAGACTGAGAAATCATCTCATGAAGTTCAGGCTTGTATTATGTTAAGATTTATGTCATCACTCTGAAATACCTGGCTTCTCACAGCAAATTATTTTGAATTTGCACTGACTATTGATGAGCAAACGCACTAAGTAGCAATGAGATAAATTAGCAGTTAATTTCTCGCTGCTCTTCAGATTTTAACATCCACCAAACTGATCATCCAAATTGAGACCTCCTAGTTTGAATATTAGCTTGGAGTATGTGCTCGGATGTCTTGAATGAGGCTACCTCCTTAATTCTCTGAACCTGATATTAAAACTATCGACTAAACTAATCTAATCAATTTGCTAAATTTCACAGATAGACAGGCTGCAAGCCTGAGCTATGATAACAGAGTTTCATCGCGCAGCTTCTGTCAGTCAGCAGTCTCTAATGGTTGAGACAACTGAATCGTTCAACTCCTAGATTTTTTTAATTGGGACTAAGCAAACTGAATAAAGAAACCTGGACTAATTGAGTTACTGTCTGCAGGTATGATGAGGACAGCACCAATACGCCTTGAGTTGAAATTATTTAGAGTAACAGCTATTTTCTGCAAATTGAACACAGCACTGTGATTCATCTGTGAGGAGACACAAATACTTGACGGGCAAATTTTCAAAGTGAATATCCGGTTGTGCTCCAGTCTGGGTTAGCCATTGTGCTGGATTGATTGTGGTATGGCATAGTTCACAGTCTGGGTACTGATGAAGGTGGGTAAGGGAAAGAGGTGAATGGAGGCAGTACTACCATGTGATAGAAAGGCCTACACACATAAGGCACGATCAGAAAGTAGGAGACCCTGCTTTTAAAGGATCTCTTTGTTAACCCTTTTGAGAACTCAACAGCTTTCCAATATGCACTTGCTTTGCCTCATAATCTCTGAGAAAATGGTTTTCTGTAAATTTCATATGTTTAATGTGATAAATGTAGAAATGTACAGAACTGCAGGACGTTTAAGTCACGGTATTTTTTATTGAATACTGTAATCTTAAGATTTTAATTTTGATGAAAATGCTCCTATAAGAAATGAACTTCAATGCTTTTGATATAATGAAAGTTGAGACTCGCCATATTATAGGTCAGTTTTGGCGCCCATTTCGAGCAATGTGTCAGTTTCCTGAGATTTCAATTTGTTTTATTCTGCACTGATGTAGGATGATCTTTCACTTTGTTCAGGGTTTTTGTGCTTGCAATGTGTAATTGTTTTTTAAACTCCTAACCTCATTGCAGATTCTGGATGTTCTGTGCAATTAATTTATATTCATTTAAGTGCTCTCTTACTGTGTTGGTAAGTGTTTTAAGAAATAGCAAATGGAAAGTACTATTGTGAAATAATGTATTAAATATGTACTGAAATCACAAAGGCTTGTGTTTGGGCTTTTATTGAGAATCACAAATATTAATAGCAGCTCTAGAAAAGAACAACTTTGTTAAGGAAGTAAAACCTGTTGTGTGATGGAGATGATGGGGAAGAGGATCAACCAAGTGTGTTTCTGCTTTTATCTTTCATCTCTCATTTCTAATGAACAATTTTTCTTCACTTCTAGCCTGGAACTCATCTTCTTTTTCACCCCCTCTTTCTCTAAACAGATAGTCTTTCACCTCCAATTCCTCTACATTAACCTTTTATGCCTGTGTGTGCATGTCTCTTTCCCCCTCCCCTTTCCAGTCTCTTTCCCCCTCCCCTTTCCAGTCTCTTTCGTTAATGATGCTTTGATCATTAGCTTCTATGGTTTGTTTTGTTGCTTTCAAGCTATCTTGTTTGCAACCCAGCTTGTTATATTCAGTTTCAAGATGGTGACACTTTGCATCTAACATGCGAGAAACCACTTTTCATTGTATTTTTATATACACGTGACAATAAATGTAAGCCTAATCCCTATACTCACTATATTTATCAAGACTCCTATGTTAACACTCTTCCCTGCATATCATTCAGCTGTGTGATTGCATGACTGCTGTCTTTTTTTTTCACATCTTGATTAACTTCCACATTTGCAGGAAGTTCTATGCCTGAAATGTTAACTTTTCTCTTAATAGGTGCTGACAGATCTCTGTATTGCCAGCATTTATTTTTCAGATTTCCTGCATCTTCTGTTTTCCCCTTGAAATTTTAATGGACAGGTACTTAAGTTGTTAATGTGTCCATAGGCTTTCTGATTCATTTACAAGTTGAATGAGTTAATTGTAAAATTCTACAGAATCAACTGTTGTGTTTTATGGAAATAATTTTTTTATTACAAGTTTACATTCTCAGATTACAGTTTCAAGTGAATTCTGCCTTTATTTTACTTCAGGTATCTTGGCTGCGCAATTTGGATGGCACTTTATAATCGTGTGTTCACAGATTTTGGAATGAGAACAAAGGCTTCCTGACTTAGAATTCAAGTTGGCCATAGCATGTGGGTCTAATGTTAATTACAATGAACTGGTTCTTCTATCTACACAGATCATGAATGTGGTAGGATTTGTTGAACCATTAATATGGACAATATAATGCAAATATCCATTGAATGCATCCTGGTGAGTAGGTGTCCGATAGTTGGTTAAGTGATCTTTTCAAGCAGTTACAGATCTATTGGTTTCCCAGAGGGAAAAAAAATCCTGTGAAACTGACATAGAGAATTCTTCAAAGTAATATATGTTTCATTAACAGCTGGATCAGGGTTTGAGTAATTGGTGGGCTAGGCATAGAAAATAGGAGCAGGAGTAGGCAATTTAGCCCTTTTCATCTGCTCCACCATTCAAAATGATCATGGTTGAACCTCAAACTCAGTCCCCTCTCCCCACTTTCTCCCCATACCTTTGAAACCTTTAGTCCTGAGAACTTTATCTAACTCCTTCTAACAAATATTCAGTGTTTTTGATCTTACACTTTATGTGGCAGAGAATTCCTCAGGCTCACCACTCTGAGTGAAGAAATTTGTTTTATTTCATTCCTAAATGGCCTACACCATATCCTTAAACTGTGACTCCTGGACTCCCGGTCATCGGGAGCATCCTTCCTGCATTTGTATTGTCTCGTCTTGATAGAACTTTATAGGTTTAAGAGTGATGAAACTACATTTAATGATAGTCCTGATGATGAACAGCTCTTATGCACAATCTCCAGGTGTTATACTTGAATTTGTATGCCAGCGTTTCATTTGTGAATTAATTTGCAGCTGCCAGGGTTCAGTTAGAATTGCGTGGTTGATTGTTATAGCAGGAAAGGGATCAATACTATTTTGATTATTTGAGGTTGATGTTTGTATTTAGCATTCTTAAATCGGTTTTAAGCTATAATCAAGAAGATTGTTGTGGCATTCCATTAAAGAAGTGTTCTTTCACTGATATCTGTAGAACCTCTGGGGCTTGCTTTTTTAAGTATTAGGCAGGAAAAAGGCACACCCTGATTAACGAGGAGCCTAACTTGCACTTGTGGGTCTGCTAGTAAGAGCAACCTTGGAATAAAACCCTTAAAATAAACACAATCTCACAGCATAGAAACAAGCCATTCATTTTGTGGTCTGTGTTGGTATTTTTCTTCATAGGTGTCACGAGTCTAATCCCATATTTGCCAAACCCATTAATTTAGTGTTGGACTAACTAATTCCTTGCTAAAAACAAAAATGGGCTTTCCTTCAGCATTGATCTGTGGCTGATAAATTCACATTCTAACCATCTTCTGCATCAACTTTTCTCTAACGGTCACATTAGTTCTGTTTGCGACCACATCTGTACCAACTTAATACTGCCTTCTCAACTAGACGTAAAAAAAGTAATCCTTATTTATGTTAATAACCTTAAAAAAACTAACAGGGTTTGCATGGTCCCACAAACATCAGTTGAATATCCCAGAGCCCCACAGAATGTCTCTTGTATTCAGTCACTGAAACCAATTTCCTCTGGTACTGAGTATACAGAAACTGTTCAGTGTACAGTGGTTGATGCTCTGTAAAGTACTTTGGAATTTCATTGAATGCAAATACTGCTCTTTGTAGATTTTGAAGGGCTAATGCTTTACAGACTTGTCTGATCTGAAGCTTGTGCCCTGGATCACATTACATACAAAAGAAGTATATTCTTTCTTTATGACACTATTCACTGCCTTAAGGGCATTGCAAAGTATTTCACTGCCAGTCAGAAACCTTTTTAAGTGGTTACTGGTGCAGCCACAATACACCCAGCAGATTCCCAGAAACAGCAATCCAATAAATAATGAGATTTGATTACTGTTGTTGTTTGAGGAACCAATATCAGTTAGGACCATGAGGAGGGCTCTTTGATTAGTGCTCTCAGACTTTTTACTGAGTCCTGCCCTTCCCATGCTGCAGCCTTCCCTCAGTAGTTTACTGGAGTTGCATCCTTGAAATTTCAATTTTTTTCTCTGAGGTGAGTTTTGAACGGACAGCCTTCTGATTCTGGTAGAAGTTCTCTCCACCGAACTGTGGCGGACACACCAGAGAAGCAACAAATAATTGGGGAATGATCTGCATGTAGAATCTAGTTTGGTTTAAGAAGTGGCTGCAGAATTTGGGGCAATATGTGGAAGTTGAGAAGACAACAGAGAGATCTTCTCATGTCATTGGAAGTGATAAAACATGAATTGGTGTCACTGATAGAGGAGATGGGTAGAGTCAGACAATGTTGGGTAGATAAATTTACTGGTTTAATTGGTGGAGACAAATCTTGAAAATGGATGAGCCTCTCTCCTGAATCCCTTTCCTCAATCTATCCAGTAACCCCTGAAAATGGTAAAAGCCTGTCTGATTTCTGCCTCGGTCACTATGAGGTGCTTCCTCACTATTTTTACCCTACACAAATAACATATATGTAGTTTTTTAAAGAATGGCAGCATAAGAGAAGGAAATAGTCAGTCACTGAGGCAGGAGGTAATGCGCTCCACATGAAGGGCCCCCTGACAATCTTTCATTTATCATATCCAAGTCATTGTTTTTAACAAACTCCTGAATGAAACAAAGGGAAACAGGACTGTTGTAGGCTTTGTCTGTTTTGACCTCGGTTGTCAGCTGTTTTCTGTTTCTAATTCCACCTGTCAATGGTGCTGACTGCCACTTCCTCCTGCAAGGAGCCCATGTGTCACCATCCTGCTGTCTGGGATGTAACTGTGATACCAGTTAATTGATCACAGCTCTCAGCAGCAGCTGTTTCACACAGAATTAAACTTCATCTGTTCTTTTAAATAAGTTAAAAATGATGTGAGGCTTCAGGTTAAACACTAGGCTTTTTATTTTGCATTACTAATGGTAACTGCAGTTTCTAAACTGATTCTTCATTTAATCCATAAATTGTTAAAAATCAACACAGTCTTAGACAAGGAGGGGCCATTGTTATGACTGACAGGAGGGGTGAGCTGCTAAGGCCCCTTTGCTTCATTACTCTCCCCACTGTGGTGTATCATTGATTCAGTTACCAACATGACCAATTCCACTGTTTTATAGTGTTACCTACAGTAAAAGAAACATTGGCCAGGCTTCTTTAATGAATTCAAAAACAATCTGTCATGGACAAAACTTATTCTGAAAGTAAGTGGCAATCAGTGATTACCACTAAACTGTGATCTGGGAATTCCACATGCACAAACATACTTACACAAATGAAACAAGACAAGTCTTGGCATACATGAAGGTTATTATTCCTTTAAAAAGGCAAATGGGGGAATAAATAACAACCTCGTGGGCCACAGTTCTGGAAACAAAGGATAAAATGTGATGATTTCTCACATTCCCTAAATTTCCTGGTGATGAAACTGAATTGCTGGCAGCTATAGATTGATAAACGTCCAGTTCTGACTCCAATGAACTTGGATTCAAGTTATTGAAAAGTGATCACTGTCCACTACTTCAGGTTTTACCAGACAGGCAGAAATACTGGTATTTGGAAACAAGTTCCCAGGGTCGTCATCTGAAATCCTGTTTCTGA
Organism: Rhincodon typus; assembly: GCF_021869965.1. NCBI lineage: Eukaryota > Metazoa > Chordata > Chondrichthyes > Orectolobiformes > Rhincodontidae > Rhincodon > Rhincodon typus. Next base: position 559,827 of record NC_063363.1, read on the forward strand.
AGAGAGACTGCAGCTTCTGGGTAGTCTCTACGCCATGCCTTATGGGTTCAAAACAGAATTAACAGAGGGTCCTAGTCCCCTCAAAGCCAGGATTTTTTTCAGTATTCTAAGCAATAAACCCTATTTCTTATCTCCTTGCTTTGCTTAGCTGCTTCTTCAAAGTCACTTGATTTCCAGAAAAACAGCAGGTAGCTTAAATCACACGTGAAACTTTTGACTTTGGCAATTAGCAGGTGGGTTACTGTCCACCAAGAAGGACTCTGCTGCTCAACCTCTCCCCTGACCTGAGACATGGTGACCTTCAGGTTAAACCACCACTAGTCATCTCTCTCAATGGGAGAACAGCGTTATGGTCTGGTAAGGCTATGGTGACTTTCCATTTACCTTCTACTGTTCACATATTACTGAACACTTTTCCAAGAAATTACATGGTCCTGTTCAATCCAAAACATGTCTAAGTAATTCCATCTCTTCTAGCTTCCTTCTCACAGTCCTTAAATATAAATAAATATTACCAACACCATTCACTGGTTTCAAATTACACTGCCCCCAGATTGTCTCTTATAACAGTGGGAGGCAATGGCCTAGTGGTATTATTGCTGGACTGTTAATCCAGAGACCCAGGTAATTTTCTGGTGACTTGGGTTCAAATCCTGCCATAGCAGATGGTGGAATTTGAATTCAATAAATATCTGGAATTAAGAAACTAATGATAACAATTTTCAATTGTCAATTTTCAGAAAAACCCATCTGGTTCACCAATGTCCTTTAGGGAAAGAAACTGCCATCCTTACCTGGTCTGGCCTACATGTGACTCCAGACCCACAGCAATGTGGTTGGCCCTTAATTGCTCTCTGGGCAATTAGGGATGGGCAGTAAACGCTGCCAATAAATGACGCCCTTATCCCGTGAATGAATAAAGGAAAAAAAGTTAACTGTCTAATTGGGTTAGACGGCTGTTTAGATAATCTTTATATAAAAGGCTACTCCTCATGCGAACTTCTGAATGTTGACAGATTATTTGTCCATGATGGAATTCACATTTCAGTTTGATTTCCTTTTCAAGTGGTGCTTGCTCTTTCCAGAGGAATTGGTTTGGCTGTTTTTCTTTTGCTCCTTCACTCAGTGGCTGCAGCTGCTATGAGTCTGAGTGCTTGGAAATCACATCCCACTTTTCCATGAATTGTACCAAATGTCTTATTTAATCACCGAAAAGGTCAATTTCTATTACCGTTCTCTAGAACAAAAGAGACTATCGCTGGGTTTCTCTAATAAACTGAAAAATAATTTCATTATTAGTAACCAACTTGTTCTTAAAACAAATAACAAAACTTATCAATTTGAGCTATGATGCAGAATTCAACTATATTCCCTATTCCCAAATACTCTCATTCATACACAGATAAGACTGCTCCGCAGAGATATCACGAGTTTGAAAAAATTTGTGTCTATTGACAGAGAATGCTGCTTTCAGCTCCAAGCTTCACCAACAACTCTCATCTTGCGTCTGTAACAGCAGCCTGACCCACATCCAAGGTTTCTCCAAGTTTGTTTGCCCTGCAATTACTCCATAACAAAATGGCAGCACAGTTGGCTCACACCATGGGCCCAGGTTCAGTTCAACCCTCGGGCGACTGTCTGTGTGGAGTTTGCACATTCTCCCCGTGTTTGCAGGGGTTTCCTCTGGGTGCAATGGTTTCCTCCCACAGTCCAAAGATGTACAGGTTAGGTGGAGTGGTCGTGCCAAATTGCCCCTTAGTGTCCAGGGATGTGCAGACGAGATGGATTAGCCATGGTAAATGCTGGGTTACGGGATATGGTGGGGTGCACTTTGAATGGTCAGTGCAGACTCAATGGGTCCAATGGCCTCTTTCTGCACTGTAGGAATTCTATGAAAATGCATCTTGTTTTCTTAAAAACCATTATTGGGCTCTTTCTAACAAAATTACATGCTTTCTGGTAAACAGCAAATAATCCATTCTGGCCTTTAGACATTCTATTTTGAAGATATTACATGATAAAGCCTCTTTAAGCCAGAAACGTCCAGTTCCGTCGTTCAATTTCACATCATGTATTATGTATACATATATTCCTAACAAGGCCAATAATTATAACTGTTCCTCCATTTCTAGTGATTGCGTTAGTCAGTATGGAACGGAGTGTCTTTATCATTTTTGGATCTGATGTCTTTCTTCAGTTAACTGATGTTAGCAGAGATAGGAAATGGTACACGCTTTTGCCACAGTGTATTGGAGGGAGTGAATATTTAGCTGTGGTGCAAATTCCATCATACTGCTGATGTGTGCCTTGCGGATGGTGGACAAGGTCAGAAATCACATGATAGCAGATTACAACCCAACAGGTTTATCTGAAAGCACAAGCTTTTGGAGCCTCAATCCTCCTCCAGCTGTCAGTGAGAGCGTTGGTATCAGGCACAGAATTTTAAGTGAAAGATCAAAGGGTCACACCACTGATGAGGATGTATTAAACAAACCTAACATGCTGTTTATTCAGTTAGAAAGTTTAAATTAATTAATGTATATATAAATCCCCGAATTTCTTGCAAGTCACTGTCCTAAGAGAGCTAATGGTTCTATCAGTGTAAAGAAGAGGTGACGTTTTAGGTCAGACAATGTATGTTAGGTGTGAGGCCTTGTTTAGAATCTGTTTGTGTTTCGGTTTGGAGTCAGACTGGTTTTATTTCTAAAGTGGGAATTTATAAAACGCCATATTGACTGACTGTCTATAAATTGTGCACTGTTTGAACAAAATGGAATGTATCAGCAAATACAAATTTACCCATAGTTTTATGTGGATGTGCATGGGGGATGGAGGGGGTGCGGAAGAGGGAGAGTGCATGTGGGAGGTGGTGGGGAGAGTGTGTGTGGGGTAGGGGGAGAGAGCAAAAGTGTGTGTGGGTGGGGAGAGTGTGAGTGATTGTGTGGCGGTGTGGGGGTGAGTGGAGGGACCGTGTGTGTGTGTGTGGACGGAGAGTGAGCGGGGGTGGGGGGAGTGTGTGTTTGTGGGGGGGGGGATGGGAGTGAGCGAGCAGGTGTGTGTGGGGGGGTGGAGAGGGGGCGTGTGGGAGTGTGTGTGTCTATAGTGCGGTGGGGGTCACCTGAAGTATGACATGAACCCAGATCCCGATTGAGACTCTCCTCATGGGGACCAAACCTGGCTATCGGCCTTTGCTCAGTGACTCTGCCTTGTTGTGTATCCCAAAGTCTGCCTTGGAGGACGTTTACCTGAAGGTCTGAGGCTGAATGTCCTTGACCGCTGAAGTGTTCCCCCACTGGGAGGGAACATCCCTGTTTGGCAATTATTGCACAGTGTCCATTCACCCGTTGTTGTAGCGTCTGCACGGTTTCACCAATTCACCATGCCTCGGGGCATCCTTACCTGCAGCGTATGAGATAGACAACATTGGCCAAGTCACATGAGTATCTGCCGTGCATGTTGTGGGTGGTGTTCCCACGTGTGATGGTGGTGTCCATGTTGAGATCTGACATGTCCTGCAGGGGTTACCATGTCAGGGCTGTATAGTTTTGTGGTTGATGTTGTCCTGAAGGCTGCTGGGTAGTTTGCTGTGAACAGTGGTCTGTTTAAGGTTTGGTGGTTGTGTGAAGGCGAGAAGTGGAGGCATGGGGAAGATCTTTGTGAGATGCTCATCGTCATCAATAACGTGTTGAAGACGGCGAAGAATATGGCGTACTTTTTCTGCTGCTGGGAAGTACTGGATGATGAAGGGTAGCCTGTCGGTTGTATCCCGTGTCTGTCTTAGGTGGTCGTTACCGTTTTTCACTGTGGCACGTCGGAATTGGCGATCGATGAGTTGAGCATCGTATCCTGTTCCTGTGAGGGCGTCCTTCAACACCTTCTTCAGGTGTCTGCCACGTTCCTCCTCATCCGAACAGAGCTTGTCTATAGGGGACGGCTGTTTTAATATGTTTAGGGTGGAAGCTAGAGGAGTGCAGCATCGTGAGGTTATCCATGGGCTTGTGGTAGAGTGATGTACTGAGGTGTCCGTCCCTGACAGAGGTGCATGTGTCCAAGAATGAGACTGATTCTAAAGAGTAGTCCATGGTAAGTCTGATGGTTGGATGAAACTTGTTGATATCGCTATGTAGTTGTTTCAGTGAATCCCCGCCCTGAGTCCACACACACATGCTCTCTCTCCGCACGCGCATGCGCACACCCTCTTATAATGGACAGCCTTTGGGAGTCAGGAGGTAAGTTACTCTCTCCAGGATTCCTAGCCTCTCACCACCTCTTGCTACAGTATTTGTATAGCTGATTTAGTTCATTTTCTCGTAATACAGTCATCCCCAGGATGTTGTTAATGCAGTATTCAACCACAGTAATGCCAATGAATATTAAGGGGCATGATTGGATTCTCTTTTACTGGAGATGGTCGTTGTATGAAACTTGTTGAATGCTACTTGCCAACTCCAATGTCCAGGCCTTGTTCCACTTGTACATGGGCTGCCTCAGTACTTGATGTGTCATGAAAGGTGCTGAACATTGTACAATCATCTACGAATGTCCCCACTTCTGATGGAGGGAAGATTATTTAAGCAATTAAAGCTAGTTGGGTTGAACACATGCTGAGGAACTCCTGGAGATATGTCCTAGAGCTAACTGTCCTCCAACAGCCAGATTCCTCTGTGCCAAGTATGACTCCAACTAGTGGAGGGTTCCCCCTCGATCCCCATTGAGTCTAGGTTTCCTCGGGATTTTTGGTGCCGTAGTTGGTTAAATGTGGCTTTGATGTGAAGGGCAGTCACGCTCACCTCACAAATTCAGCTTTTATCTAAATGTTTGCAATAAGGCTGTAATGAAGTCAGAAGCTGAATGGCCCTGGGGAACCTATATTGCATGTCACTGAGAAGGTTATTGCTAAGCAAGTGCTGCTTGATAGCACAGTCGATGACCCTATCCGTCATGTTACTGAGGGGACAAAAATTGGCTGGTTTGGATTTGTCTTTTGTGTATAGGACGTACTTGGATGAGTTTTTCACGTGGTTGGGTAGATGCTATTATAGCATTACTTGAACAGGTTTGGTAGGGACGCAGCAAGTTCTGGAGCGCTAATCTTCAGGACTGTTGCTGGAATGTTGTCAGGGCCCATAACCTTTGTGCAGTGCCTCCAGCCACTTCTTGATACCACATGGAGTGAATCAAATTGGCTGAAGACTGACATCTGTGATACTGTAGACCTCTGGAAGAGGCTGAAATGGATATTATGCACTTGGCACGTCTGACTGAAAATTGATGCAAATGCTTCAGTCTTATTTTTTGCACTGATGTATTGGACTACTCCATCATTGAGGATAGGGTATTTGTAGGTAGCATTTGTGGAACTTGTAGCTTTGAGCGATGCAAGTTGTGGAACTAAGGGACCTCTGTGACATCCAAGCTATAAATGGAGAATTAAAAGACAGTACTGGGATTTCCCTTTACTTTTTCCCATGCAGAAAGATTTTGCTAAATAAACAATGGGATTGCTTAAAATAAGTGAACAAATGGTGATTCTGAAAATGTACACATGGAAAGGAAGTCTATTCAAACAGGGTTGTAATAAATCAAGTTTGATCAATGATAATAGCTCCATGTTTAGAATGAGAAAGCAATACCTTAGACACATATCCGAGAAGTAGTTTAAGGGATTTGCCATTGTGATGCTGGTTCTTAGTTATAGTAAAGTGTTTGTTTGACTGCTGTATCATACTAGATTAGTTGCATTTCACTGAGTTCATACTCTGTCAATGACTGCTCTGTAGTAGTAACATTTAGTTGCTCATGGTTTAGGATCAAAAGCTACTTGAATCCCTGCCAGTTTTTTTTTCCTCTCCTCCCATCCCTTGAATTCAGTTGCTATTCATGTACACCCTAGATCATTGGGAAAATGATTCTGCTGCCAAAAGGCTAGTGTGAGACCTGAGTGGCTGCTGAATATTTCAAAAAGGAAGAGTCCCGTTCAGCCTTAATTCGTTTAGGCTAACTCGCATGACTCTGAACAGCCGATCTGTAGGAATTTTTAGACCAAGTTCATCTCCCTCTTGGGTTGAAATACTGTTGCTAGAATGTGTAAACCCAGCTGCAAGAAATTCAAACAGAAGATAATAACCCAATTATGTAGCAGTAAAATCTGTACTCTGTTCAACTATACTGAACCTAATTCTAGCTTTGGCTTTCCAATTAAACTGCTGTCATGTACTTTTCCCTTGATCCTGCCCAGTAAACAATGTTTGCTCTTGGAATTATAAAGCAGATGACATGTCCAAGAATAAATCTTATCTCTGAACTGCATTTTGGAAAGGATTATTATTATTGGAGATAAGAGAAAGGAAGGGCAGGAATGATGATACTGACTTGACAAGGTTCGACATCCAGCTCTTTGGTCCATTTATTGTCTATTATAGTCCATGTACATTAAAAAGAAACTTGATTTATATTATATCCATTAGAATGTTTAGAGATTGCAGAGTGCAACAAATCATGTCAGGTATTTGCAACATTATTTTATTTAGCATTTTCTTTGCAAGTCATAAAAAAGTCAGTCACAGTTTTTATTTCAAATTTACATAAGACAAAGTACTTCAATGGAATGAGGCTGTGCAGGTAACTTTAGGACACGTGACTGATCCCGACACTGGTCGTGTACTTGCAGAGGAGCCTCAAAAGTGTAGTTTAGAGCAACTTGTATATACGCTATGAGTCAGTAATGGTAGCTTCAGAACTGATCTTGTACAAAATAATGTACAGACACACTTAGTTCAGCTTAATACCTTAATTAGTGTTGTCAGTAGTTTCAAGCCAAAAGTAAGGCTGTAACATCTGTGGATTTTAGGCCCAATAATGAACTGACCCAATAGTGAAGGAAATGGCCTAGTGGTATTATCACTAGACTATTAATCCAGAGACCCAGATAATGGAATTTGAATTCAATAAAAATAATGTGGAATTACGAGTCTAGGGATGATCATGAAACCATTGCTGAATGTCAGAAAAACATACCCAGTTCACTAATGTCCATTTAGAGAAGCAAACTGTCGCCCTTACTGACCTTACCTGCTCTGGCCTTCATGTGACTCTGGACCCACAGCAATGTGATTGACGCTTAACTAACATCTGGGCAGCTAGGGATGGTCAGTAAATGCTGGCCTAACGAGTGACACTCATGAATAGAAAAAAAACCTTAAGCTCTAAAAGAGTGAGGTGATTGCAGATCTTTGAGGTATCCCTATGACGTGGTGGGCACACTATTTTCACCAATCAGGAAATGTGTAATGGTGGGTGGTACTTGGTACTGTCTGTCAGGATATTCAGCCACTCAAGAATGAGGTAACTACTGTTGTTTCATTGACTCCAAGAACTGCCTACCCAGCTGCCCACATCGTTTAACTTTTCTAGTCCCAACATCATTTGACCAAAAAGTTGCTTTCTAGTTAATGGGCTTCACTCTAGTTACATGAAACACTTTGTGGCATTACACCAAATCTGCAACAGTTCAAATCAGTGTACAATATAATTTTAAACTAATTTTGCGTATATTAAAAGATCCAGCCGCAGCTTCAGCCTCTGTCTCAACGTTGTTAAAATTTCAACATAAATAACAAACAAGCAAGTAACTTTAGCACGGCGATGTGTTAATATGCTTATAGGCCTCCCTTCCGAATGAGTCAGTCAGAGGTGGCCAATTAACTGCAGCAATGGCAATGTGAGTGAGACACAGCTCATTCTACAGTGATGCTCTACATCATTATAATGCTCTCTTTCATCCTCAAATGCAATATTAAACTTTTGGCAGTCAGACCAGCTTCTTAGAGAGGGGTCTTAGATTTTTGTGATGCTATGATCACCATTTGAGGACTTTAGTAAAGATTCCCATCATTCAATAAGAGTATTGCAGATGCTGGAGATCTGAAATAAAAATAAAAGTGTTAGAGAAATGCCACAAGTCTGGCAACACTTGTGGAGAAAGTGTTTTGCTAGCACTTGTGTTTTTATTTTATTTCCCACCTACTACTCATTCTGATAATGAAATTGTGTGGGAGTTTTCCATTGACTGTACAGTTCAAAAGCTCTCAAATATAGGCAGGAAAGGAAGCAAATGGAATGCAGTAATCTGCATGGTGGGGGAAGGCAGATCAGTATACCAATAATGGAATTAATATTAAAAGTTGTAGAATAGTAACTGGTCTTCATTTGAACTGGGATCTTCTGACATGTATGATGCTGTCAGTACCAGAGATGAGCAGCGCTGGGATTATCAGAAAGATAAACCAAAGCTCTAAGTTCTTGGGAATCCACATCCTTCAAAAAAAATCTTTGAAGGAAATTATTCCCACATTTAATTTCCCACACCACTCAACAACTTATCTCTACAAATAAAAAAATTCTGGTAATTTAACTTTCTATAGTTGGAGCTATACACCAAGCATATGACAGGAAACATTGCCCTTTCTGTGCACTAGGGTCTAACATTTCATGCAATCTAACTACAGGCCAATGCCTTGGCCACTGAGTGAGACTTTTGTTAGTTGCTGCTTTTAATGTTGCCGCTCATGTCAATTAGCTAAAAAAAATTAGTATTTGCAAAATATAAAGTAAGCCAAATTGTTCTGTAAGTGGGCAAGTTGAAGGCTGAGAGAATTTTCAGTGGTGTTGACTGCTGCAGACAGCCTGCAAAAGAAACAGGACTAAAAGGTGTCCTCTGATTTAACAACATGCAAATTCTTTATAAACTAAACTAAGAACCAACACCCAGGCTTATAGGCAACTGGACAGAATGCAATCATCTAGCCTTGGTGCTTTGGTGTGGAGCTGGCTGAGCTCCCAAGTTTGCAGAAACATATCCTGGACATTAAAAAGGAGAATTTCCATTCCACACCCCATGCGTTCTGCTCCCTTACGGCAATTACAAACACAAAATGCTGGAAATACTCACCAGAACAGTGGAGTGAGAAACAGAAGCTAGCATTCTTTTAACTTCATTGTCATAGAGGAAAGTATATGCTTTCCTAGTCAGCAGTTTATCCAACAATAAACATGATGTTTCCTTTAAGGATGAAGTGATCATGAAAGGGAAAACAGATTACTAATTTGAAAATGAATTAGGATTATTTTCAATGGAGCATGTGTCCTACCAGAAAGAAACCAAGGTTTTATGTTGGTGAGGACTTGTGCTTGTAAATGAATGAAGGTTTGGTGATGATGTAAATTCTGCACTGCAACCAAATCATTATTTCTGGAAGCTCCATTTAGGGGAGAACTATTGATGTTGAAGTGTAGTTAAAATTACCTATTGTGCAGTGCATTTGGTTTGGACTTAGCAGAGAGTAAATATCATTTTCAATATGTGGTCAGCGTTTCTAACAGAAAATCCATTCAATCAAACCATTTTTGGATTCTGTTGATTTACTTAGATTCCTGATCTTACTAATGTTGATGTTTCTACTGCAAAGAACTAAGAATTAAAACCCCCGCTTACCCGTAACCCTATCGCTCTCTATCACTGACTGAAGTTCGTCCAGCCAAATGAGTGCTGAGTACAGACTGCAGCTGAAATCTACAAAAATACTTTTTTTAACACATAACTAATTCTCCTGATGAGAGGTGGGGATATTGATTAAAATATGTACAAATGTGCCACATCATGTTTCCTAATGTCAATTATACAACTAATGAAATGACTTAGTCCAAGTCATGGTGTGTTTTATGCAAATACCTGTCTGCAACTAGTTAGAACCATGCTAGCACAGTCCTGAGAATTTCCTCTTTGAACAACACTTTGTAATCTGGATGCTTTTTAATACACATTCTTGATCAAAATGTTCAATTTATAAATTGCTGTGTTTAATCGGAATTTCTAAGAATTGTAAAGAAAAGTGACATGAATTTTCTTTTCAATCGTGTGAAGGGGATGAAGCCTGGAAAGGCATTTTGTATTCTGTAACTGCTGATGTGACAATATATAACTTGAGCAGAAATATACAGCTAAGAGGTAATATGCAATTGCAGAGATCAAACAGAAATAATAACATCAGGAACCAGTTTGACAGTGGAAATATTAGTGGGATCAACAGGCCATATGGTCATTTCAGTAAAGTGTTCAGTGGTTTCCAGTGAAAGAAAGGCTCCAGCATTGTTGAAACTGCTTCAGTGTAGGAGCATGTGCAGCGTTTCTAAAGGCAAAAACAATTCATGTCACTGTCATAATCCGTGTGGTCTGGTTAGGCTGGGAGCACTGTGGTTACTTGTCTTCATTCCACTGGTTTGCATATTGCTTCATCTCTCTTCACTCCAGAAAAAGAACAAAACAATACAACATATTAACAAAGTATTACTGCTGGACTGTCAGAAATATACTGTGACATGACAATAGAACAAAGGGATTGTAGTTGATCAGCACCTCAACTCCATTTTCTTGCCTTTGCTCCAAATCCTGAGAGTTCTTTGCTTAAGGTCTATTTGTGGCATAGATTTGTGTGATTCCTTGAAATGTTGAGAAGATCTCAATAGGCAAAATATTCTGAATTGTTCCTCACCATACAGAAAACAGGGAGGAGAATCTGGTTTTAAAAAAAGGACAGCCACCAAAAAGAACACACAGGATTTTGAGTTGATCAGAAAGGATTTTAAACCATTTTATTTTGGGAAATTCATACTGAGACCAGCCCTGTGCTTGATTCTAAAGCTTTTGAGCCATCATAGAACAGCAAGATGTCAATGTAAACCTAAGTGTACATGATCCTCATTGCTAACCATTATACAGGTACCTTCATTTTTATTGAATATTGGTAATTAATTTGCTGTAATCAGTAGCAACACCTCCTTAGGTAATGACTCAGATCTGGTGCATACACCTGCACACAGTACAGATTCTGACTGGATACACATGCTGGGTCATATCTGGATCATGGATCGCATAAATTCCACTAGCTGCTATGGTAAGTTCAAATCATTAAATGTGGAATTGAAAACTAGTTTCACTGTCATAATTACTGAGAATATCATTGTTGTAAAACCTATCTAATTCATGAGTATACGTTAGAGAAGGAAATTTGCCTTCTGGTCTGGCCTGCATTTAGATCCACAAATTTGGTTTGACTCTTAAATGCTTTCTGCAATGGCTTCCAAGCCATTCTCTGTTCAAGAACAATTGGAGATGGGCAAAATTGACATTCTTGCCAAAATAACAATGTACTATCAAAAAATGTCAAGGTCTGAAATGATTGCATATGCTTATACAAAGCCAGTTTGTTACGAGATTCCTCAAAAGTATGCAGAGGTATTTTAGTTCCCTAACCTGGTCAGTGGGCAACTTCTTCTCTCCATTAACGCCTTGTAGAAGTACTGTCTCTTCTGGAGCCTTCTGGTCATTTTTAACTTCTACAACAACATCGTCCTGACCATCTGTCCGTGTGCTAAACAAAATTGCTTGTTAATTTATCGATGGCCTGCCATCAGGACACTGGTTACAATTGAATACTGTGCAGAGTGAGGAGCAACGTGAAACATGAATATGTACAAGTTTAGATCATATTTGCAACATATATACATAAAATTAGTTTATTGCCACACAGTCTCTTTCATACACATGTATATCACTCATACTCACTGTTTCTTTCTCAGACACACATTCTGTAAAGACTATATTTATTTATTTCCTTCTACTTTTAAGACTGAATTTAAAAAAAAAACTACTTTAAACCAAGGGGACTATGCAAAGAAATGGCTGCAATTTTAAAAATAATTAACAGCTTGACAACCATATTTTGATTGGCTGTTAGCCAGGAGACTCTTGGGGCCAGTGCAGCAGAGAAACCTTTCGTCTGCAAAAAAAACCTTTTTCTGTCTTTCTTGTGCGGAGGTACCAGAAAGTCTCCTCCACTTACCATCCTTTCAAAAATCCCTGTTGAAGGAGGAATAAAACACATTGGTCAAGAATTTATTTTGTCAATGAATGAAAGACTGAACATCAGTGTGCAAACAACCTTGTGTCAACAACCAAAGAACTAAAAGGAATGGGAACAAACTGCAACATAGAAATGTGGAGCACAAGAGTCCACACGGCCTTTGAACCTATTCCGCCATTCAATAGATTCCTGCTTTCTTCACTTATCCTTTGATGCCTTTAAACTCTAGAAATTTATCTCTCTTTCTTCAGTATATTCAGTGACTAGACTTCCACAGCCTTCTGTGGTGGAGAAAACTTTGGGTTCCCTACCCTTTGAGTGAAGAAATCTTTCCTCATCTTAGTCCTAAATTAACCTCCTGTAGCCTGAGACTGTGTCCCCTGCTTCTAGACTCCCCAACCAGGGGAAAAAAAAACTTCCTTGGGTTTAGTCCATCCAGCCCTGTTAAAATCTTATACATTTCAATCAGATCTCCTTTCATCCTTCTAAACTTGTAAATATAAGCCCAATTAATCAATCTCTCTTCATAAGACAGTCCTGCCATCCTTGGTATCAGCCTATTGAAACTGCATTGCACTCCCTCTATGGCAAGTAAATCCTTTCTTAGGGAGGGAGACCGAAATTGCATACAATTTTTTCAGGTAAGGTCTCACTGAGGCTTTATAAAACTGCAGTAAGACACCCCTATTTCTGAACTCAAATCCTCTGCAATGAAGGCCAATGTACCATTTGGCTTCCTCATTGCTTGCTGCACCTGTCTGTCTACTTTCATTAACTGGTATACAAAAGTACCCAATCCCTTTGTACATCCACACTTCCCAACATATTACATTTTAGTAACACTCTTCTGTTCTTTACACTGAAGTGTATAACTTCACAGGAGCCACTTTGAACTGTCCTGCCATGCGTTTGTCCACTCACTCAACTTCTCTAAAGCACAGCGATGTCTTCGCCTTCTACACACAACTCACATTCCTGCTTGATTTTGTTTTTGTGGAAGAAACAACTCACCACTTCCTGTGGTTGAGACAGGTGCAATCAAGTTATGTTTTCCCAATTTATTTTTCCCTTTTCCACTGTTACTGACAGACAGATACAAAAAAAACATAGAAAGGAGGAATTTAAGAATGGGTAGAGTATGAGTTAAGACAGCAATTCCTATTTCCCTTTTGCTATTGATTAAAAAGACAATTTGTTCATAATAAAATTCTTTTCTCGTTAAGTTCAGAAACCTGATATTGTCAGTCAGCTAATCAGGGACTTTGGATAGTTTGACTACATTTTTTCATATTTCACAACAACTCGAATAGTGTGGCTTGATTTCCACTGCACTACCCCAGTGGGTAGTGACAACACATTCTCACATGCATCCTTTCACATACACACTCCTACAAATAAATTCTTGCTCTCACATCCACCCTCTTAGGAAAGCCTGGAGACTCACATGTCTTGTTTCCCTGAACGGCCACAGGGGATCTTTCCTTTTTTGTACAGGAAGTACAGGACAGCACCCAGGAAGGCAAGAAGAATGATGCACACAATGATGACGACTATCAACATTCCACCGCTGCTCCCTCTCTGAGTCTTCCCTGGATAAACAGAAGACTGGATGAGGTACAGGTTGCTGACAGAGAACCAGCTGATTCTCCCCACAAAACACTGCAGCTCCTTAATAATGGAGGAGACTCTTGTTTTCTGATTGCTGACGTTTGAACCTCTGTTCAGTCAGTCAATCATGTCTAATCATGTCCTTGACTCTTTGTTGGTTGTTATCAATGATGCTCAATACAAGAGGAAGTATTTGTGATATTAGACTCTGTGTAGAATTGTACAGCACAGAAACACATCCTTTGGTCTAACTTGTCCAACCCTGACCAGATATCCTAAATTAATCTAGTTCCAATTGCCAGCATTTGGCCCATATCCCTCTAAACCCTTCCTGTTCATATACCCATCCAGATGCCTTTTAAATGTTGTAATTATACCAGTCTCCACTACTTCCTCTGGCACCTCGTTCCATACACACAGCACCCCCTGCATGAAAACACTGCCCTCCGTTCCATTTAAATCTTTCCCCTCTCACCTTTAAACCCATGTCATCTAGTTTTGGACTCCCCTACCCTGAGAAAAACACCTTGGCTATTCACCCTATCTATGCCTGTCATGATTTCATAAACCTTTATAAGGTCACCCCTCAGCCTCTGATGCTCCAGGGACAATAGCCCCAGCCTATTCATCCTCTCCCTATAGCTCAAACCTCGCAACATCCTTTTCTTGCTTTCAATTTCACAGTAACATCTTTCCTATAGCAGGAAGACCAGAATAGAATGCAGTATTCCAAAATGGACGAACCAATATCCTGTACAGACACAACATGACCTCCCAACTATACTCAATGCACTGACCAATTAAGTCACGTACCAAAAGCTGTCTTCACTATGCTGTCTACTTGTGACTCCACTTTCAAGAAACTATGAACCTGAGTCCCAACCTCTCTTTGTTTGGCAACGTTAACCCCCACCCCCAAGACCATGAAGTGTATAAGTCCTGCCCTGATTTGCTTTAGCAAAATTCAACACCTCACATTTGTCTAAATTAAACTTCATCTGCCACTCTGGCTCATTTGCCCATCTGATCAAGGTCCCATTCTACTCCGAGATAACCTCCTTCATAGATCATAGAATCCCTACAGTGAGGAAACAGGCCCTTCGACCCAACAAGTCCACACTGACCCTCAGAGCATTCCAACCAGACCCATCCCCCTAATTTACACATCCCTGAACACTATGGGCAATTTATTTTGGCCAATCCACATAGCCCCAACATCTTTGGACTGTGGGAAGAAACCCACTGAGACACAGGGAGAATGTGCAAACTCCACACAGTCGCCCGAGGGTGGAATGTTTCAGTTGAATGTGACACTGCCACCTTTAAGCAAAGACTTATGGCCCTCAGGGAAATCATTTTTCTTCTTGATCAAAAATGGAAGACCCTTTTCTTAAAATAAATCATGTTCTGTAGTTCTACTCTCTCCCTCAAGGGAAATATCCTTTTCAGGATATACCCTGTTAAGTTTTCTCAGGATCTTGTGTGTGAATAGGATCCTGTATCCCCCTGAACTCAAGGGATACTTGACCAACCTTTTCCAATAAGATAAGCACTAGCCCCATCCAGGTGAACCTGCTCTGTCAACTGTTTCTATGACATTTATATCCATTTTTAAATAAGGAATACAGAAACTGTACACAAACAGTTTCTCCCTATGTACTATGTCCCGATCACTCGTGATTGTTGAATACTACCGTCAAATCACCTCTCGTGCTTCAAGTCTTGGGGAAAAGTAGTCCTAACTTCTCCAGTTTTCATTCATAACTTTAGTTCTTCATCCATGGAACCATCCTAGGGATCCTTTTATACCCATATGTTGACAAATACTTGTGAAAGTGTGACAGCCAGAACTGGACCTATCAGTCTAGCTGAGGTTGACCTAGAATGTTATACAGGTTCAGTATAACCATCCTACCCTTGTTCTTGGAAATTTGCTCATATCCCTCTGCTCTTTAAGAAGGGTGACAGAGGGAAACCAGCTAATTAGACACCAGTTAGCCTAACATCTGTGCTGGGGAAATCTAGGGTCTATAAATCAAGACCAAGGTAACTGATCATCTCAATAAAAAAATTCATTTAGTCAGAGAGAGCCAGCATGGATTTAAGAAGAGTCAGGATTCATACCTGACAAACCTCAGTTTTTTTGAAGAGCTGACAAAAGGTGGTGGACAAAGGTATTTTGTTTATAAGGACTTCCAGAAGGCTTGTGATAAAGTCCCACACAAGACACTGTTAGCTCAGATGGAAGCCCATGGAATTGAGGGCAAGTTACTAACATGAATAGGAAATTGTTTGAGCGGCAGGAAAACAGTTGGAATAATGGATAAGTACTCAAATTGGCAGGATGTGAGTAATGGTGTCCCACAGTGATCTGTGTTGGGGCCTCAATTATTCACAATATTCATTATCGACTTGGATAATGGCATAAAATGACAAATATCCAAATTTCCTGACCAAAAAAAAGGGCAGCATTGTGGACCCTGTTGATGACAATATAAAATTACAACAGGATACTGATAAATTAGGTGAAAGGCAAAGCTGTGGCAGATGGATTTTAATTATAAGCGAATTTTTAAAAAAATTCATTCACGGGATGAGGGCGTCGCTGGCTAGGCAGCATTTATTGTCCATCCCTAATTGCCCAGAGGGCAGTTAAGAGTCAACCACATTGTTGTGGGTCTGGAGTCACATGTAGACCAGACCAGGTAAGGATGGCAGTTTCCTTCCCTAAAGGACATTAGTGAACCAGGTGGGTTTTTCCAACAATTGATAATGGATTCATGGTCATCGTTCGACTCTTAATTCCAGATATTTATTGAATTCAAATTCCACCATCTGCTGTGGTGGGAGTCGAACCCAGGTCCCCCGAACATTATCTGGGTCTCTAGATTAGCAGATGGTCTAGTGGTATTATCGCTGGACTATTTCGGTAAAGAATAGATCAGGGTATTTTTCTCTTAGAATGCACAAAGTTAAATGCTGTCGATGTCCAATGAGATTTGGGGGTTCAGGTAGACAGCTGTTTAACATGCCCCACACAGGAACAGAGAATAGTCGTGCAGGCTAACAGAATGCTGTTCTTCATTTCTAAAGGCCTGCAGTATAAGGAGGCAGACGTTATGCTGCAGTTATACAAAACCCTAGTTAGACCCCACTTACAATACTGTGAGCAGATCTGGGCACCACATCTTAGGAAGGATGTTTTAGCCCTGGAAGGAATTAAATGCAGGCTCACAAGGATGATACCTGGATTTCAGGGGTTAAGTTATCAGGGGAGATTAAACAAATTAGGCCTTTATTCTCTATAATTTAGAAGGTTAAAGGGTGATCCAACTGAAGTCTTCAGGATATTAACAGGGAAAGACAGAGCAGATAAAAATAAAAAATTTCTACCGGTTGAAGATTCTAGAACGAGAAACATAGTTAAAGAACTAGGGCCAAGCCATTCAGAAGAGATGATAGAAAGGATTTCTGCATGCAAAGGATAGTGGAGATTTGGAATTTTCTTCCTTAAATGGCAGCCGATGCTCATTCAATTGTTAAATTTATAATCTGAGCTAGACAATTTTTATTAAGCATGGGATGTAGGCCAAAGCAAACATATGGTTTTAGGTCATTGAACAGCCGTGATCTTATTGAGAGGCAGAGAAGACTCAATGGTCTGCTCCAGTTCTTGCTCTGTGCCCCTATTCTTTAAATTCTAGAATTCTATATTCCTTACTAACTGTTCTGTCCACCTGTCCTGCCACATTTAATGACTTATTCATGCTACTCAAGAATCTCATGCTATACACATCCAGGTGCTTCTGCTATTGTACCCTTTTCTCTCCTCGCTCTTCCTACCAAAATGGATCACTTCACATTTCTTTCTGTGGAACTTCACCTGCTACATATCCACTCATTCCACTAATTATGTCCTTTTGAAGTTCTACACTCTCCTATGAGTTTTCTTTTATCATCCTCAAACTTCGAAATTATGTCCTTTGCATTAAAGTCTAGATCATGGACTCTTTGACACTGTTTAGAAAAGGAAGTAGACAAAAAGCATGTAACTATAGGCCAGTTAGCTTAACTTCGGTAGTGGGGAAAATGCTTGAAGCTATCATTAAGGAAGAAATAGCAAGACATCTGCATATAAATTGTCCCATTGGGAACACCCAGCATGGGTTCATGAAGGGTAGGTCGTGTTTAACTAATTTGGTGGAATTCTTTGAGGACATTACTTGCATGGTGGACAATAGGGAGTCTGTGGATGTGGTGTATCTGGATTTCCAGAAGGCATTTGAAAAGGTGCCACACCAAAGGCTGCTACATAAGGTAAAGTTGCATGGTATTACAGGTAATGTACTGGCTGGATAGAGGATTGGTTGACCAGTAGAAAGCAAAGAGTAGGGGTAAATGGGTGTTTTTCTGGTTGGCGGTCAGTGGTTAGTGGTGTGCCTCAGGGATCAGTGTTGGGACCACAATTGTTTACAATTTACATAGATGATTTGGAGTTGGGAACTAAGTGTGGTGTGTCAAAATTTGCAGATGACACTAAGGTGAGTGGTAGAGCAAAGTGTGCAGAAGACACTGAAAGTCTGCAGAGGGATATAGATAGTCTAAGTGAGTGGGCAAAGGTCTGGCAGATGGAGTACAATGTTGATAAGTGTGAGGTCATCCATTTTGGTAGGAATAACAGCAAAATGGACTATGTTTTAAATGGTAAAAAATTGCAGCACGCTGCTGTGCAGAGGGACTTGGGTGTCCTTGTGCATGAATCGCTAAAAGTAGGATTGCAGGTGCAGCAGGTAATTAAAAAGGCAAATGGAATTTTGTCTGCCATTGCTAGAGGGATGGAGTTTAAAAACAGGGAGGCTATGCTGCAGCTGTATAGGGTCCTGGTGAGGCCACACCTGGAGTACTGTGTGTAGTTTTGGTCTCCTTACTCGAGAAGAGATATACTAGCACTGGAGGGGGTACAGAGGAGATTCACTTGGTTGATTCCAGAGTTGAGAGGGTTGGATTATGAGGAGAGACTGAGTAGACTGGGATTATACTCATTGGAATTCAGAAGAATGAGGGGAGATCTTATAGAAACATATAAGATTATGAAGGAAATAGATAAAGGTGGAGGCAGGGAGGTTGTTTCCGCTAGCAGGTGAAACTAGGAATAGAGGGCATCGCCTCAAAATAAAGGGAAGCAGATGTAGGACTGAGGTCAGGAGGAACGTCTTCACCCAAAGGGTTGTGAATCTGTGGAATTCCCTGCCCAGTGAAGCGGTTGAAGCTACCTCGCTGAATGTTTTTAAGGCTAGATAAATTTTTGAACAGTAAAGGAATTAAGGGTTATGGTGAATGGGCAGGTAAGTGGAGCTGAGTCTCAAAAAGATCAGCCATGATCTTATTAAATGGTGGGTCAGGCTTGAGGGGCCGGATGGCCTACTCCTGCTCCTAGATCTTATGTTCTTATGATTCTATGAACGAATCAGTATTGTTTGATATGGTTCACATTAACTGATTCTTACCAGCAATATGAGGCCCTTTTGTAGAAACTGCCATTGACTCTGAAAAGGAGGAAATAAAGAATCATTAAGTGACCCCACAGTGTACATTAAAAATAAAAGCAGAAAGGGTGCTGTGGGGAAAGAAACACTTTATTGACTTTTCATTAATATATATCAGGAAAAGATTGGGGTCCAACATTAATCCATTAGGAATGCTACTACAAACTTTCCTCTAACCTAAAAACCACCATGCTCTTTCCTGTTGCTCAGCCAATTTTTGTATCTGTGATGTGACTATTCCTTTTACTTTTAATTTGCTCACACATCTGTTGTGTGGCACTGTAAAGTCTATAAAAGTCTATGCATATCACATATCACATCAACTGCAATGCATTCATCAAACCTGTTATCTCTTTAAAAAATCTCAGCAAATTAGTTAGAGCAGTTTGAGATTCTGATAGCATCCTGAGCCAGAGATATTTTATAAATTTCACTGAATGAACAAAACAAAGGTGAAGCTGTATCATAGATCTGTTGTGATACATGTCTAAAACAATGGTAGGTAATGCTTGTATCCTTTGCTGAGGTTATACTACCGTACAGCCGTCCAATTATTCCAGTCATTTGATTTCTCAATTTGACTCTAGCAGAATTTGTTGGAAATAAGACACTTTCTTGCTCATGTCAGATTGTCAGTTTCTCACTCAGGGTAAGATGAAACAAATATGCTATCATGATGGTGTCCAATAACAAGCATTGAACAGTAAAGTGAAACACTGTACAGATTACTAACAAACAATCTCCTGCTAGTTGTCTAACAATAGATCTGAGTTTATATCACCTTCATGAAATGTCACACTCCTTACATTGTATAGACATTCTAGGAAAGCCAACACTAAGAAAGCTGGACAAAAAAGCTACCTCAGCCAGTTCAGAACAAAAGAAACCACGGAAACACACTATGTATGAGGTGGTACTGATGGCCTCTCTAGTTCATCTGTATTATTTGCAGAGTGCCTCAACCCAGAGCTGGAGTCATGTGACTGAAACTGCTGCTTTTTAAAAATCAACTTTAATGAGACAGCTTTGCCTTATTTCATCAATGTGGTTTCTATACCAGAAGAGAGCACACAAAGCAGTTCCAGGCATAGCTGATGCCTACACTAGTCTCTACCTCACTTGAAGTATGATTTCTGGAAATAATTCTGTATTTTGCAAAGAAATGAACCCGTTTCCCAGCCTGCAAGAAATACATTGCAGTGGAAGGCACAGCAATCTACCTGTTTTTAAACTCCTACAAGGAGAAATTCTGCCAGATTAGTCAACTTTAAAACTTCACTGGACATTGATTTACTGGATTCTAATTTATGTGAATTAATGTCATTTTTAAAATAATTCATTATTGTAGGTTTTCCTTTAGTCCTCTTTCTCTTTGTGGTTATGGAGGAGATGGTTAAATGGAATGAACTCCCTGATAATCATTTTATAAACAAGTAACAATTTATTTATCTAACTCTAACAGTGAACAAATTAACAAAACTACCAACAAACTGAACAATTCCCCCTTTAACTACTAACTATTCCCAAATAAAACAAAATTCTAATGGTATGCTGTTCCAATAAATACAAGTCTCACTTATATAAACTAAAGTAATAAGAAAAAAATACATTAAAATTTAGTCTCTTGAAATTACAGCCGGGTTAAGTTTTCTGGAAGGTTTTTTGCCTTCTCCACTGTTTTCCATTCAGGAACACCTTTCTCCATTGAATTCTTGTTTCAAGAATATTAACTAAGAGTGCCATAGTATCTTTATTTAGATGGTGCTTACTCTAAGATCTTATAGATTTTCTGAGAGCCAGTGATGTTCTCTTTCTTTAGAGCTGATGGCTGTTGAGAGCTGTTCTCTTAACACGGAAGTTTGTTATCACCCCGATTTTCAAATAACCTCTTTTTTTATACCTATCAATTTCTTAAAACAGGATTGGTCCTAGGCTGTCAACACCATTAGATTTAAATTTAATAGGGTTTTGGTATCTAGGGCCTGGTTTAAATTAATCGGCTAAATTCAAAAACCTGTTGTCTTGGTAAAAATGTTGCTTTCCTGTTAACAGTATAGCCTTCTGATAAAATGTTTCAATTTCAAGAACTCTGTGCATCTGCTGCTGCCTGCAAGCCTAGAAAACACACATCTTTTAAATGAACCACACACTCTTTCCCTTATCATTTTACAAACAAGTTCTAACGTCTGGCCTTCCAAACCACAAATACTATACCCAACTTAGCAACATTGTATAGTTGTGCTGTGTGGATGTATTGTGAATTTTGCTTTGGGTTGAGTGGTTGAATCAACTATCGTTTTTGCTACAAGCCTAAACAGAGTATATTCAAACCATTTACGAATAGGATTTCATTGAGATTTTAGGGGCAAGCACATCAAGTTCTATTTCAAAAGCAAAGAAAGAGGTTAAAAACCAACTCTGTGAAGGATAGAGAAAGAAAGTATAGAAAAAAAATTCAATTCACCTTTAGTGTGATATATCATTAGTTTCCAAAAACAGATCCTGGACTCACACTATTCTCAGCTCCAAGACCTCCATCATTATTCTAATCACAGTGCTAATATATTAATTCAGAAGCTTAATATACAATCCAAGCAAATTGAGGTGATTTTAATGAGATCTCGGGAAATGGAACAACCATCTGTTCTAAGGATAAATCTTTACAAGTATCTTGCATCGGTTTAAGGTGAGAGGGATAAGATTTAAAAGGGACCTTAGGGGCAATTTTTTCACGCAGAGGGTGGTGCGTGTATGCAATGAGCTGCCAGAGGAAGTGGTGGAGGTTGGTACAATTACAACACTTAAAAGGCATCTGGAAGGGTACATGAATAGGAAGGGTTTAGGAGTTTATGGGTCAATTGCTGGCAAATGGGTCTAGATTAATTTAGGATATCTGGTCAGCACAGACGAATTGGACCGAAGGGTCTATTTCTGTGCTGTACAGCTCTATGATTCTATGAATTAATCAGTATTGCGTGATAAAGTGGTTCACATTAGCTGATTCTTACCAGCAATAGGAGGCCCTTTTGTTGAAATTGCCATTGACTCTGAAAACGAGGAAATAAAGAATCATTAAGTGACCCCACGGTGTACCTAAAAAAAGAAGCAGGAAGGGTGGGGAAAGGAGCACTTTATTGACTTTTCACACACAGAATTATTGTTTGAAAATGGCAGAGAATGCAGTGTGTAGGTTACAGAGAATATATGCCATGAAGCATTTCCCAGGCAGATACAACATGTGGTTAGATACAGAATAAAGCCTTGTCGCCATTAAACACTCCCAGGGAAGGTACTATGCAGGATTAGATAGAGTGAAGCTCACTCTAACTGTCCCCATCAACCACCCCCAAGACAGGTACAGCATGGAGTTAGATACAGTGTAAAGATCCCTCTACATGTCCCCATCAAACACTCCCAGGACAGGTGCAACACAGGGTTAAATTTAGAGTACAGCTCCCTCTACAGTCCCCATCAAGCACTTCCAGGATTGGGATAGCACAGATTTAGATACAGAGTGAAGCTCCTTTACTCTGTGCCCATCAAACAATCCCAGGACAGATACAGTGCGGGGTTACAAAGTAAAGGTCCTACAACATCAAGTAGCAAGGTGGAGCTGAAATTCTGGGGTTGTGAGCTTTGAGGCAGCAATGGTGGCCATGAAGATCTGACTCAGTTATAACAGCTGTGCAGCTGCCCTCCTGCACTCAGTTCTCATTGAGGGGTCATGATAATTTTCAAGCCTAAAAATGGGGTTGCAGACACAAAACATTTGGTAGCTAACACTTCCAGAACAGGTATTGTCCAAGTTTCAATACTTGTACACTGTCTCCATCAAACACTCCCAGGACAGGTACAGCCTTAGAAAAATTAGGAATCCCTAGGCAAAAACCCTAACCACATTACAAGTACCTTTTACACCCTGATTCTTCCCCAAGATTGGTGAAGAATTCCACCTTCCAGTCTTACTCCCAATTCCCAATCAGTAATACTTCTGAAAGAGTGAACGAGTAGCTATCGGATGTAAACAGGATTAGCTCTGGTGTGATGCTTCCTTTGGTTGTGCAATCTACTGAAAGTTATTATCTAGGTTTACACATTAAGATAGTCATCTGGGTGAGGAGCTGTGAGTAACCAGCACCGACAAAACTAAGATTCAGCACAAGTGAGACCCCTAACAGTGCCGAGAAGAGAAAATTCACAGGGTCATTTTCAGAGAAATGCTTCACTTTGTTGGTGTTAACACTTCAATCCAATCCTAGATGAACTGTGATTAGACTCTTACCTCTATGTACTACGGAGTTGTGAGTCTTACTCCCATGTTCGTTGCTGCCATTACAAGTCACGTTCAGTCCCTCTGCAGGAAGTGGTAGAATCAATTCACTGATAACAATGTGATTAGTCAGCTGGCGCTTTCTTATGGCCTGTGCAAAGATGGAAAAACATGAACGTAGATATAAAAAACAACTGAAGAACCATGGCAGAATGTAAATTCACTGGAGAATATTTGAAGAGTTTCTCCTTCAAAATTCTTAGGTAAGGAGTTAGCTAAAGCATCAGAATCCCTGTTTAAAAAATGACTGTCTCACTCATGAGGACATCTGGTTCAGAAGGAGTAGAGAAAAGCAGATATCTGTGCAATGCACTATTTGTAGATTGGAAATTAGCAAATGTAATCTGTCATTTAAGAAAAGGAGATAACAAGAAACTATATAAGGTACAAACTACTCTGACATCAATAGCTGTGAAAATGCTAGAATCTATCACTGAAGATGTGGCAACAAAGCGCTTTGAAAAAGTCATAATTAGACAGAATCAATGTGGTATTATGAAAGAGCATAATGATGGACAAATCTGTTTCAGCTTTATGAGGTGTAACTAGCAGACTGGATAAAGGATAATACTGGATGTACAGATTTTTATAAGACATTCAAAAAGATGACACACAAGCAGCTGTTACAAAACATTAGGACCCCAAGAATTGGCGATAATATTTCAGCATTAATTGAAGCTTGTTAATGGAAAGGAAACAAACAGTAAGAATAAATAAGTCATCTTGAGATTGACAGGCTATACCTAGTGGGGTGTTACAAGAATCAGTGCTTGAGTCTCAGCTGTTGACAATTAATATCAATGGCTCAGCTAAGGGCACACCAGGAGAGGTGATGGCATAATGACAATGTCACTGGAGGAGTAATCTAGGAACCTATACTAATATTTAAGGGGCAAGCATTCTAATTCCACCATGGCTGATTTGGAACTTGAACTCAGTAAAAAATACTCAGTTGAGGGTGCAAAGCACAATGTAATTCAGTTTCCTGATAATACAAAGCTAGGTAGGATTAAAAAAAAGGAGAGAATGTAGACTATATCACAATGAACTACAATGAACATTGTGGGGCAAGACTGTTTGTAATCTCAATGTCATGGTGAAGGATATGGAATAAATTAGTATTACAGTGAAGTCACCTTGTTATGAATCAGAAAAGTCAACATGGAGGTACAGCAAACAAATGGTAGAGCAATGAAACATTAGATTTTATTGCAAGGGGAGAGGATTGGAAGAATAAGGAAATCTTGCTCCAAATATAAGGCTTTGGCAAGACCACATCCCCCAAACCCCACCACAGCACTGGGTACTGTTCTAGGCTCCGTACCTATGGAAGGATACAGTTGCTCTACGAGGTGTGTTCACTAAATTGATTTCAAGGATGAGAGATGGAGAGGCTGATCTAGAAGGATAAATTAGGTGACTCCATTGAGATGTAGCAGGTTTGACAGGACTGATGTTGACAAGCTGTTTTTCCTGCCTCGAGAGCCTTAGCTGGGCGACAGTGTCAAGATAAGCCATTTAGTGGTGATCAAGAGGAGTTTGAGGGTTGGAGACTTCACTTAGAGAGCTGCGAACCTTGGGAATTTTGTATCATGGACTTAATGAGATAAATACATGTCTATACCCTAAGAGGATGAAAGGATATGGAGATATACTGGAAATGTGGAGCTGAAGTGGACATTTAGCCATGATCTTTTTGAATGGCGAAACAGATTCAAGGAACTACATAGTGTACCTCTGCTCTCAATTTTCAAAAAAAAACTTAATCATGAAAGAGAGCAATAAATAGAGAAACAAATGGCAAGTTCAGGTAGACAGACAAGAGTTTCAGGGAGAGATCAGAAAGCAGGAGATATGAGAAACAGACGTGTAATTTGGCACCTTAACATAAAAGCCGATTCCTATAGGCAAGTCCATACCTCCTATAAATTGAAGTAAGGCCTTAGGGGACAGTCGGATCTAAGCAAACATTCCAGTAAGAGAGGAAAGAAACTGCAGCATTCAAAACAAAGTGAGCAGAAAGGACAAAGATGTCAAAGATAGAAAACTGAGAAAGTTACCAAAAGAATAAATAAGTTGAGAAGACTTGCAATGATAAAATACCTTGGACTTCAATGTTAATTCCATCCCTAACTGCCCAAGACCATTTTACAGCCTCCACGGCTGTCTTCATAAGTGAACACTTAATAATGATGGAACCAGTTTTCTGGTCGACTCAGGTGACTGGCCTGGCATTAGAATTCTCTCTAATTTTTCAGGGCCTTCTGTGGAACCCGAAGTAGTCTAAGCAGCACACTGCATTCATTGCACAGTAGCCATACAGCAATTTTTTTAAAGTTTGTTTATTAATGATTAAAAGCATGCATTTACATTACTTCACAATTACAGATCTGCACACGGTAATTTTTCTCCTAACTCTGTATAACAAAACTAATACACCCTAAAAAGTCAAAGGTGTAATTTTTGCTGTGCCAGCTCTCAGCAACTGGTGTGAAATATGCTATGTGATTCTGAATGTTTTGCACCAAAAGCATTCATCTTTACTGCAAGTACAACATTATCAATGAGAGCTTTCACCATATCAGAATTGGTCTTTTCCTCTCCGTAACTTCTACCCTCACCTCTCAATCTCCTTTTGTTTTGGTGAGCACTCATAAAATTCCACCTTTGTTTTTATTTCATAAACAAATAGCAGCTTCTGTGTGCACATCTGCTCAAATGCCACTTTAAGTCATCTATTTCTGATTCAGCCCCTTTTCCTTAGTGCTGAACTACCTCCAGCATTTCCTTTCGAGCAAATAGTGCATTCAATATCATCCGTTTCATGGTAAGTACAAATTTCACCAATTCATATGTTCTGCTTCTGTGTTGAAGATGGCATTTTGGTTTTGATGATCTTGGAAAGCCATTCTCTTTTGAAATGTGCATAAGATTTCTTTTTTTAAGGAGCTTGAAGACTCATCTGATTTTCAACGGGACATACTTTAAACTTACCAAGAAAACAAAGATTTAAAACATGAGATTGAAATGTAACTTTGTTCTTGAATGGCTATCTGCTTCTTGGACCTTATGCCTGATCCTCCTGGTCACTGATGAGAAAACTGTAAACTCCCCAGGACTCTGAAACTCTGTTCCTACAGCCTTCGACCTGAGGCCCTGATTGAATGTGATGTGACCTGGCTTCTTCCCCTTCCCAGTGCCTGCTTTGACAGCCAAGTTTTTAAAATTTGTCTGGAGCTGAAAACAATTGCATGGCTGAGTAAAAGGACAAGGCTTTAATCTGGCAAGAGGAGGATCCTGGAATTCACACGGCATCCATACGCGGCCCTCATGAACATCCTACATGGATATCTGGGGAGAATTCCTTCATAGGCCGTTCAGTGCATAGATGACTGGAAGGTGTGTGCAGGTTGTTTTTTTTCCTGGTACTTAGCCTTGTATGCACGCAACTTACAGGGAACATTCAGAGATAGTAGGAACTGCTGATGCTGGAGTCTGAGATAACAAGGTGTGGAGCTGGATGAACACAGCAGGCCAGGCAGCATCAGAGGAGCAGGAAAGCTGACGTTTCGGGTCTGGACCCTTCTTCAGAAAA
>NC_063363.1:587226-611310 GCF_021869965.1 Rhincodon typus
TCCATTTTCTGAAGAAGGGTCCAGACCCGAAACGTCAGCTTTCCTGCTCCTCTGATGCTGCTTGGCCTGCTGTGTTCATCCAGCTCTACACCTTGTTATTACAGGGAACATTGCCTGACATTGAACCACAAGGTGAACTCTACATCTGTTACGGACACTGCTGTTCTGGCCAATAGAGAACAAAGTAGAAAAGAGGCAATCCCTGCCCTAAGATCCAAAAACAAACTGTACAGATCAGAGTTAAACCCTTATACGACATGCAATGTGGTTATGTTTGTTTAAGTTGTGTGCTGTCTGTATCTGAAATGCAGCAATATTTCAAAATGGGAGATTAATCTATTCTCTGTCACTCATAATTTTGTATGTATTTTTTGATGTCTCTTCACAATTGTTTCAGTCCTCCATGCTATTCTTATCAACTGTGCTGCAAAGGATCATGTACTGCATGCTATTCACATACCTGTGCCTCCTTTCCAATGCTACATGTAATGTTTGGTGTTGGATAGCCTTTGAAAATACAAGTCAAGTTGACATAATGTTGACCTTCGTGTAATATCTTCTCTGTACAGTTGACTTTAGGTGGTCCTGCAGGAAGGAAAACAGGAGTTCAATTCTAGGGTCCTACACCAACAGACGTTTCTTTATTTAGCTGGATATTTATTCTGCAAGTCTTTCCTGAAGGTACTCCCTGTTGCTGGCATACACATCCTTAGTTACAGGCACCCCTTAGTATCTTCACATCTTGACTGTTCAATATTTGTAAGTCTAACATTTGTGGAAAACAGCTGGACCAAAGTCATCACAATCAAATTGCATCTGGTCCATAGCTGCAGACATTTACAAACCTCTAGCATAACACTGTACCACAAGATACATTTGAAGTACAGAATGATTCCAGTTGATGTTACAAGTCAGATTCCGGAATGAAATCTGGACCAATGGATCATATTTTGTTTCTTCAAATTTAACATGGCTGTCTTTCACTAAAACACAAGCAAGCAAGGCTTCAGACTTGGTCTTACTAATAAAACAGAAGTTTTTAATAAAAGAAAACAAACCAAGCTATCTACATATAACAGTCTGAAAGATTTCAGAAAAGATGGCAAAATAAAATCCAATCTATTCAACAATATCACTTTAGAGGTGATCAAAACTGAAAGAAACTTCTTCCCCATCAAATCTGAAGGTTTGATTAACTGCTTCTTCTTGGTTCTGGCCCGGAGCAGTGAGGCCTTTTACCTTCATGACTCACACACTGAGAACTTAGACTTTTTCAGCCTTTTAATAATCTGCAAAGTTCTAACCAAATATCCCTGGTCTGGAAATTTCACAAACTACACTCTTTTGCTGTGGCAACTTATTTCCTGAAATAGTAGGAAATGCCGATGCTGGAGAATCTGAGATAACATGGTGTAGAGCTGAATGAACACAGCAGGCCAAGCAGCATCAGAGGAGCAGGAAAGCTGACGTTTCGGGTCTAGACCCTTTTTCTGCTTGGCCTGCTGTGTTCATCCAGCTCCAGACCGTGTTAACTTATTTCCTGGTTGCTCTGAACAATCCTTTTTTTAAAGGGAAGGCTTCACTTGCATCTGACTTCAGTTAGATCCCCTATGAAAAACTTTCCGATCTCAGGATTTTCCTAAGGTGAAATCAATCATTAATTATTCTAAACCAAAAGCAGGCTAATGTGTTTCAATATTTCCCTTTTCTGTCATAACCCCCCACAATACAAATGAACTTTCTTTAATACGGCAGAAGTGGCAGACAAGTAAAAAGAGGTTAGGGTAAAAACAGATGGTTGGGATGTACCGGAAAGACCGACTATTCTTATTGTGGATTAGCAGCCTGCTTCAGATGACTTACATCCCAGTTTGCTTAAGGAAATGGGAGTGGAGACAGTAGAAGGTCTGCCATAAGCTTTCAATCTTCCCTAAAAACAACAGAGGTCCAAGAGGATTGGAGCACGGTAAACATGATACCTTTATTCATGAAAGCGTGTAAAGTCAGTCCTAGCAACCACAGCTGGAGTTAGTTCAAAATTTGTGCATAAAATCTTAGAATCAGTAATCAGGGAAAACAATTAATATGTACTTAGAAAGGTTTGAGTTAATGATGGAGAGCTAGCATAGATTTGCAAAAGACAAACTGTGTTTGACTATTCTAATTTAATATTTTAAAGTAACAGTAATGTTAAAAGGAAAGCCTTGATTCTTGTTTATATAAATTTGAAGAAAATGTTTGAAAGACGACCAATAAAACTCTTCTTTGCAAAATTGAAATTCATAGAATACACTACAGAAACGCGGTATAAATGGAGCACCCTTGTTCCTGCCCAGGGCGGCATGGTGACTCAGTGGTTAGCACTGCTGACTCACAGCACCAGGGACCCAGGTTCAATTCTACCCTCGGGCAACTGTCTGTGTGGAGTTTGCACATTCTCCCCGTGTCTGCGTGGGTTTCCTCCGGGTGCTCTGGTTTCCACCCACAGTCCAAAGATATGCAGGTTAGGTGGATTGGCCATGCTAAATTGCCCATAGTGTTCAGGGATGTGTATCTTAGGTGGGTTAGAGGGGGATGGGTCTGGGTGGGTTGCTCTAAGGGTCAGTGTGGACTTGTTGGGCTGAAGGGCCTGTTTCCACACTGTGGGGATTCTGTAGAATACGCAGGCCAGTTAGGGTTAACTTAGATAAATATCTGCCATAAGAGCAGAAATGTGTTATGGTAAAATGGCCATGTTTCAGAATGGAGGATAGTAAACAATGCTTTGACAATTGATTTTTTGATATATGACTTGGATATTGGAATGTAAAGTAAAATTTCCAAAGGTGCTAATGAACCTAATTTGGAGGAATGATATACAGTAAGAAATATGCTATTCAACTGCAACAGGACATAGCAGGATGGGTAGACAAATGACAGACAGAACTTAACACTAGGAAATGTTAGGTGAGCCATTTTGGTAGAAACAGATATAATCATCGAGATCAGTAGGAAGGACAATATTGACTTGTTGGTACAATTCCATATTATGTGCAGGAACAGAGGAATCTGGGGTTGCATGCACATAAATCATTGAGGTAATCGCAGAGCATATGGGATTTTGGGATTCTTAAATTGAGGTGTTAAGGATGCAAGTGGGGAAGTTATGCTGAACCTGTATAAAGCCTGGGTTATGCTACAACAGTCTTGCATCCAGTTCTGGTCATTAGACCTTAGGAAAATTGTGAAGCACCTTGAAAAGGGGCTGAGATGATATACCAGAGACGATGGATTTCAGTTTCAAGATTGCAATGGAGAAACTGCATTTTCATCCTTCGAACAAATAACATTGAAAAAAACTGATAGCGTTGTTCAAGATTATAACAGATTTAGATAGGAATACATACACATTAAAAAATTCTGATTAGGTAGTGGGAACACAAGGGAATACAAACTTCAGGTTTTGGGTAAGAAACAAGGAGAATGTGAGGAAGAACATTTTTCTGAAATGCAATGAGTAGTAATGACCTGGAACTTCTTGTATACAAAAGTGATGGAAGTAGTAATGTTGAATGATTTATACTGGACATTGGATGGATGCTTGACGGAAATAAACTTACAGGGCTAAAGGGATAAAGCAGGGAAGAGGAACTGAGTGGATTTTTCTACAGAGAGCTAGCAGGGACTTGATGAGTTAAATGGCCTCTCTTCACCTCGTGCCATTATAATCCTGAACAGTTTAGGATATATCAGTGTTTCTGAGAGGGGTTTGGGATAAATCAGTGTTATAGTGTGAGGGTGGGCTTTATCAATGTTAGACTGAGCAATGTGGGGTACATCAGAGTATTACTGTGAGGGTTAGGAGGACAGGTAGGAGGAGACATTCCAGTCAGTGATGTGGACCCTCAGATTTTTACAGTTTGACTGTGGGATGTATCAGGGTGTTATATACAATTTGTGGAGTATATTAAAGTGTTGTATTGAGCATATCAGTTGTTAAAGTCAAGAGTGGTGAATCTGCGCAGGCATCAGGTTATAAATACATCAGGTGTGTACAGTCCTGTACACAGTTTTGCTCTCCTTATGAAGAAAGGATATAAATGTGTTAGAAGTAGTTAAGAGAAGGTTCACTCAAATGATGGGTCTTATCTTTTGTGGAAAGAACGAACAGGCTGGACCTGTATCCAATGAGTTTAAAAGAATAAAGAGGTGATCTTATTATATGTACAAGACAGAAAAGATTGTGAAAGGCACTGACAGAGTGGATGCTGAAAGGACAGTACCCTTTGTGGAAAAGATGTGAACCAGGGGACACAGTTGAGAAAGGACTCTACTATTTAACGTGGAAATGAGAAGAATGTTTTTCTCTTAGAAGGTCATGATTCTTTGGAACTTTTCCCCAGAGAATGGTCAAGGCAGATTCATTGAATATTTTAGGGGAGAAGTAGATGGATTCTTCACTAACAAGGGAGTGAAGGTTATCAAGTTTAGGTCACAAGTAGATCAGCCATGATTTTATTGAATGGCAGAGCATGCTAGAGAGGCCAAATTACCTACCTCTGCCCCTAATTTGTATATATGTATGTAACAGTATACATGATGTGCCAAGTAATCTTACTGATTGGCTGTTCGTACCTTTGACTGTAACTCTGATGGACTTTTTTCGATGCAGACTTGGAACACCCCTGATTGTAACTTCACAGGTGTAGTTTCCAGAATCATCAGATGTGACCACAGGTAGTTGAAGAAGATTTGCAGAACTGACTATCTTCTAAAGGAACAATCAATCAATCAGGAGATGGTTAATAAACAGGTGGAGTGGTAAATTTCTCAAAAAGTATACTCCGTGCAAACTCAGGAACAGATTTCTCTTTCTCACTAATTCCAAGTCCCTTATTGAATTCAGAGAAAAACCTTTCTTTGGACTGGAGCCACATCTACCACAAGGGAAGTCTTTTGTATTCATTGGAGACCAACCATCTCACAAACACAGGAGTTCCACATGGCAGTGCTCCAGAACAAACAACCTCAGCAGTTTCATCAATAATTTTGGACAGAAGAACGGGTGTTTACTACAACCGTACAACGTTCAGTTCCAGTTGCAACTCATCAGATAATGAAGCAGGCTGAGATGACATAAAGCAAGGCTTGGACAGTATTCAGGTTTGGGCTAATAAGAAATGTGCACAGCACACACTTGAGGCAATGATCTTCTCTGATAAGAAAGCTTATATTTGTCTAGGGCCTTTTACATATAAAAACATCTCAAGGCACTTCATGGACATATTACAGAGCAAAATGACACCAGGCCAAATAAGGAGACACTATGTCAAATGACCGAAGACTTGTTAAAGATAAGAGGAGTAAAAGTATGGGAATATATAGGAATACTGACAATAATATATGCTTTAAGGTAACAGGGAAGGATACAAGTATGATGAAAACCAGGTAAATTTAGAAAAGCTGATTTTGAAAGGCTGATAGCAATGGGGAAAATAAATGACAACAATATTGGTAAACAGCAATGGGAAATTTTTAAAATGATGAAGCTTCCTCTACACAGTCCCCATCAAACATTCCAAGGGTGAATACACCAGCATAAAATTTCAGAATAATGGTATCCCTAAACTATTCCATCAAACACAGAGTCAGGAATTGGTACAGACACCTCAATTGTCCTATTAAATATTGCACAAAGAGGAAATTAATCCAAAGGCTCTTTCCAGCATCATTCTATGGGTCTTAATCCTACCTTGTGTTTTTTCCAAATCACAGATGTCTGTTGTGATCCCTCTGCGCTACAATAGATACTTTTATTTTTGTCACCCTCCTTAAAAATGTATGGTCCTTTTGGTTTCAGTGCAATCGGATCCAGATCTGTTAGAGAGGTGCAGAGAGGAACAAAAACTCAATTACTTGTTAACCCTATTTAACAGCCGTGCCCCTTAATCCTTACATTAAACTTGAAGCTGGCCTTTCAGCCCTTTCAAAGAAATAGAAATCTAGGAGCAGAAGTAGGCCATTTGGTCCTTCAAACCTGCTTCACCTTTCAGTATGATCATAGCTGATCCTTTATCTCAAGGCCATATTTCCACTTTCTCCCCATACAGCTTGATGCCTTTAAAATCTAAAAATAAAATCACCTCTCTCTTTCTTGAATATATTCAGTGATTTGGCCTCCACAGTGCTTTGTGGTAAAGATTTCTATGTTCACTACCCTGTGAGTGAAGACATTTTTCCTCATCTCAGGCCTAAATGGTCTACCCATACCCTGAGGCTGCTCCCCTGGTTCTAGATTCCTCAACCCCAGGAATAACATTTACCCTACATCTAGCCCACCTAGCCTTGTTACATTATTTAATGTTTCAATAAGATCCCCTCTTATCCTTCTAAACTCTAGTGAAAACAGGCCCAGTTGATCCAATCTCTCCTCATTGCACAGTCCTGCCATCCCGGTATCAGCCTAGTGAACCTCTGTTGCTCTTGCTCCTACGGTAAGGATATCCTTTCTTAGGTAGGGAGACCAAAACTGCATGCAGTACTCCAGGTCTTCTCTCTTCAAGGCCCTGCATAACTGCAGTCAGATGTCTCTACTTCAGAAATCAAATTGCTGCACCTGTCTGTCTACTTTAATTGACTGGAGTACAAGGGCACCCAGATCCCTTTGAACATCCCTAATCAGCATTCCTAACAGCACCTTGGGTGTCTTTACACCGCGAGGACTATAACAGTTTAAAAAGGCAGCTTGTCACCACCTTGTCTAGGGCAATTAGAGATGGACAATAAATGTTGGTCTTGACAGTGGTGTGATCAACAAAAAAACAAGTATTTTGGAAGGACAAACATGAAAGCAGAATACAGGGTTAACGGAAAGATTCTCGGCAGTGTGGAGGAGCAGAGGGATCTTGGGGTTCATGTCCACAGTTCCCTGAGAGCTGCCACCCAGGTGGATAGAGTTGTTAAGAAGGCGTATGGTGTGTTAACTTTCATTAATAGGAGGGATTGAGTTCAAGAGCCGTGAAGTTATGCTCCAGCTATACAAAAGCCTGGTTCGGCTACATCTGGAGTATTGTGTCCAGTTCTGGTCACCTCATTACAGGAAAGATGTGGAAGCGTTAGAAAAGGTGCAGAGGAGATTTACCAGGATGTTGCCTGGAATGGAGGGAAGGTCTTACGAGGAAAGGTTGAGAGAGCTAGGGCTTTTCTCTTTAGAACGACAAAGGATGAGAGGTGACTTGATAGAGGTGTACAAAATGATCAGAGGTAGAGATAGACAGCCAGAGACTTTTTCCTAGGGTGGAGGTAGCTTTTATGAGGGGACATAGTTTTAAATTGAAAGGAGGTAGATATCGGGGAGACGTCAGAGGTAGGTTCTTTACTCAGAGAGTGGTAGGGGCGTGGAATGCATTGCCGGAGAGGGTAGTGGAGTCGGCCTCATTAGGGACATTTAAGCGGCTATTAGATAGGCATATGGATGATAGTATAAGGTAGCAGTGGAGGTTAGATAGACCCTAGATTTAGGCTAAAAGTTCGGCACAACATCGTGGGCCGAAGGGCCTGTACTGTGCTGTACTGTTCTATGTTCTATGTATGCAATGCCTGATAATTCACTAAATTAACACATCTTCCAGAGTGGCACTTAGAGACAGCAGCAATGAGCAGATTAGGCTTTAGGTTTGCTGCACCATTCAATAAGATCATGGCTCATCCGATGGTGGTATCAACTCCACCTTTTTGTCTGCTACCTGTATCCCATTACTCCCCTGTCAATCAGACATATACTCAGCGGTGCCTTGAATAAATTCAATGATGCAGACTCCACTACTTTTGAGAGAACAGAATTCCACAGACTAATGATCCACTGATAGACGAAAATTTTGCTTGTCTCCATCTTTAAAAAAAAGACCTCATATTCTTAAACTGTGCCCTCTAGTTCTATTCACTATGTGCCCAGTATCCACCGCATCATCGAATCATACAGTAGAGAAAAGGCCCTTCAATCCATTGAGTCTGTGCTGTCAAAAATACACTAGCCCCACTCGCCTGCACTAGGCCCGTAGCCTTGAATGTTATGACACATCATGGGTCTATCTATAGCACATTGATTGCAGTAGTTCAAGAAGGCAGCTCATCTTTGCTTTCTCAAGGGCAATTGGGGATGAGCAATAAATGCTGGTCCAACCAGCAATGCCCATGTTCCTCCAATGAATAAAAGTAGTCTAGAATTCCCCATTTTCTCTCCACCTTTTTTTAAACAGTGGGGTTACATTTGCTTCTATCCATTGGAACTGTTGCAGAGCCTACAGAATCTTGAAAGATGACCACCAATGCATCCACTATTTCTATGGCAACTTCTTTAACTACTCTTGGAAGATCATCTGCTGCATGGTTTGGAGTTCTGAAGTGTGAAGAAAGATTATTTTTCTGGAGACTAAAATATTTAAATTGCTCTGGGTTTTCCCGGTGGTGGGAAAAGACCAAGAGCCCTGCTGAGGTTGTCCCTAAAATATTGCCCTCGTAAATCTAGAATGCAACATACTTAACAATTGGGACAGATACCCTTTCCATCTTCTAATGATTGATCCCATTAAGATCCTTATTCTTACAGATACGCAAAGAATCACCACTAACACCTGCCTATCATAAGGAAGCTGACATTTGTAGAGTTCGACACCAGTCATGAGTTTTTAGGAGAGGAAGAGGAAGTAGAGAAAACAAATACGTACAATTGATTGTTATTGTCTTGTTTGCATTAAAATCCGTGTCATCTGCATCAAAGTCCAGCACTCTACAGCCATAAACACCACTCTCATTTCGTTTCACTCCAACAAGTTCAAAGGTGTTGCCAGTGCCACTTCCAAGGATCTCCTCTTCTTGTCCATCCTGGCCATTAGAAAGGAAGCACAATATTGTTGCAAAGATTATTTCCTTTTGACTAATCTCAGATTGCTCAGGAAGTAACGTATTGGAATATTTTTGCCCAGCAGGTACAGATATTGTCAAGAGTGTTAAATATACACATGTCTACGTGCTCTTTAACATCAAGAATAAATAAGCTAGTAATACGTCACCTAAGGAAGGCACAGACATTTACATCCTGTGCCTATATCATGACAATCTACACAGGCTCCCATTTTCTGAAACTGTATTGAATGAACTTATGAACTTAACAATACACAAAGTTCCAGTTAGCTTTAATGTCACCATGTTTGTTTCCTTATTAGGTAGTGTTGCCATGGGATCTCCTCTAGACCCATATTTTGCAAATGAGTAATGTTGGTATGATTCCAGCAAATGTTATAAGTGGACAAGTCAGATAAAGCCACGGAGTCATTCAGCACGAAAACAGACCTTTCAGCCCAACTCGTGCCAACCAGGTATCCTAAACTGAACTAGCCCCTTTTTCCTGTGTTTTGCCCCATCCCTCTAAACCCTTCCTATCCATCTACCTGTCCAAATATCTGTTAAATGTTGTAACTGTATTCGCCTCTACCACTTCCTTTGGCAGCTTGTTCCAAATATGCAGTACCCTCTGTGTGAAAAAGTTGACCCTCAGGTCCATTTTAAATCTTTCCCCTTTCACCTTCAAACTGTACCCTCCAGTTTTGGACTCCCCTGCCCTGGGGAAAAGACCTTGCTGAAACCTGGCTTGATGGATCAGATTTTGATTTTTTTTTGTTTTAATGAGGTACACTGAAACACAAACACACAATAGATTCAGAAGCTTATTATGCAAAAGAAATAGTCATTACAGGCTTTTAACCAAACACTTCTGGTCTGGAACTTTACAACTGAAGAGCTAACCAAGTTCTTAACAGTTATAAACAATCTACCTTTCTCAGAAGAAATTGTTTTATACATCCATCTTCAGTCAAAACTTCTGCAAAAATGAATCCCAAATTGAAGCCCAAAACATTTCTTTTCAATCTATGGATGTTTTCCTTAAACAAAATAAAATAATCAATCTCTGATTTTCTAATCTAAAAGTCTAATTCACAACTGTTTACTTTGTTCACTGGTAAAATCTTTCACAATCTAAATAAATTCTTAATAGCCTCTAAGAACCATCTGTCTCAGACTGTTTTTAAAATAAATCACCATGGCTGCAGAAATACTTCCAAATCAATCATTATGCTCCTTCAAACATACTGCTCAAACTCATTTGTCTCTAATTAGAAAAACCCTCTAAAATAAATGATATTAAAATATACTTAAATCACACACCTTAAATCAGAATGTGTTATATTAATTTCAATGCTGCGTGATGCCAGGGATGTTGGTCTATATGTTCCGGTGATTAAAAGATCATATCGAATGTCCCGTCAGCTATCCATAATAGGCAGCATATTAACCAAAGTTAATCAGCCTGTGCTTACAAAACCCAAAACAAAGGGGAAACAAGAAAGAAAGGAGAACACGCCCCCATCTACATCAATGGAACTGAGTTTGGAGAGAGTGAAGAGCATCAAGTTCCTCGGAGTGATGGTAACCGACGACCTGTCCTGGACTTCCCACGTAGATGCAACAGTCAACGCCTCTTCCTCCTCAGGCGGCTCAGGAAATTTGGTATGTCCATAAGGTCCCTCACCAACTTCTACAGATGCCTCATTGAAAGCACACTGTCTGGGTGCATAACGGCCTGGTATGCCAACTGCTTTGTCAAAGCCCATAAGAAACTACAGAAAGTGATGTGCATAGCCCAGACCATCATGGAAGACAACCTTCGGTCCATGGACTCTATTTATACAGCTCGCTGCCGCAGAAAGACGGCCAAAATCGTTAAAGACCCATCGCACCCGGATAATGATCTCCTACAACCTCTTCCGTCAGGCAGAAGGTACAGAAACCTAAACACACACACCAGCAGGTTCAGGAACAGCTTCTTCCTGGCCATTATCAGACTGTTGAATGGACTCTAGCCTCAAATAATGTAACCTGTATGCCTACAAGTCTTTTAGACCTGTGCATCCCTTGCTTGCTGTGACCTGCCTGTACCGCTCGTAAACAAAGCTTTTCACTGTATTTCGGTACATGTGACAATAAAATCAATTGATCAACCAATCATTAAAACATTTTCTCTGCCTTGAGGAGCATGGGAAATAGTGAGAAAGTTGGGGAAACATGCTAAAAATGAAAAAAAAAGATACTGAACATAAAGGGAAAATTGAAATCATTTTTCCTCTAAGGTTTTCAACAGCAAGTTCAGAATCTTCCAACCAAGTGGTAACTACCTTTGTCCTAACAATTGCACCTCATTATTTGCAAAATTTGCTTCATTTCTAGGCAGCTCCTAATTCTGCCCTCCTTTCCCAAGAGACTAGATGGCACCAATACCCGACATGAAAGTCAGAGCTGTTACCTGGTGGCAGCAGCTTGCCACTTGCTTCTTTCAAACAAACTATCTTCTTCCCAATATCCTGCACACTCCATGACATCGTTCTCTTCCCCTTTGGCCACGAAAGTGGATCTTGTCAAACCATCAGATCTTCCTCAAGGCTGCTTTCAGACCAACTCACACAGGACTTCAGCCTTCTTGAACCTCACTTTGGCTCTCACAATACTTATGTATAATTTTGCCAGATTGCTTTGTGCACAGGGAGCAATTTGCATCTCATGCACCTTCACAGGATGCATCTTATGGCCCTTAGCTTGTTTTCTTAGTGTTCGCTCACTTTGCACTTGCAGGGAGGCTGCCAGCCTCTGTGGCTTGCTCTGCTTTTTGTTGGACTTATGGCAGCAGCTTGTTACACTTCAAAGCATTGAACAGTTCAAGCAATGAACATGCTACCAGTTCAGCATCATGCTACATTAATGTAATACTTACAGGATGCGCCAGCAACCAAAGACACTGAATGTGCTTCAACCAAATGGCCATTTTAAAAGTCAGAGGGACTACAATCAGTCAGGGGCTACCACTTTAGTTAGTTAAGGGGCCTGGCTGATTCCAGGCCAGAAGATTGGTCACAATCAATCCTGCGGGTGCAACTGGGTCAGGGATTACAGATATATCAATGTAGGTGTGGTTGATATCTGTATGGATGAGCAAATATTGCTACAAGGAGACAAAAGGAAGGATGGAAGTGGTTGAAGAGGTGGACAGAACAGACTGAGTAAGAGATGATATGCCAGAGTCCGAGGACAGAATCTAGAATGAAGGAACAAGAAAGTGCAATCACATTGCTTGGTGTAACCTACAGGCAACAAACTCATGGGAGGATATAGTAGGAACTGCAGAGTTTATTTTTATTCATTCATGGGATAAGGGCATCGCTGGCT
Source organism: Rhincodon typus (assembly GCF_021869965.1). Classification (NCBI taxonomy): domain Eukaryota; kingdom Metazoa; phylum Chordata; class Chondrichthyes; order Orectolobiformes; family Rhincodontidae; genus Rhincodon; species Rhincodon typus. Next base: position 599,482 of record NC_063363.1, read on the forward strand.
AGGTCAGCAATTATTGCCCATTCCTAATTGTCCAGAGGGCAGTTAGGATTCAACTATATTGCTGTGGGTCTGGAGTCACATGTAGGCCAGACCAGGTAAGGATGGCAGTTTCCTTCCCTAAAGGACATTAGTGAAACAGATGGGTTTTTCCAATAATCAATTCATCATTAAGACGCTTAATTCTATTTTTTTTAAACTGAATTCAAATGCCACCAACTGGCAGGGTGGGATTCAGTCTGGGTTCCCCAGAACATTACCTGGGTCTCTGGATTAACAGTCCAGCGATAATACCACTAGGCCATCGCTTACCCCCAAGTATGAACATATTTGCAAGGAAATTAAACATTCTGTGTTTACATGGTGAGTAGTACAAATTAGAGTCAAATTTCTGAAGTCTGAGGAAGGGTCACTTAACCTGAAACGTCAACTCGGATTTCTCTCCACAGATGCTGCTAGACCTGCTGAGCTTTTCCAGCAATTTCTATTTTTGTTTCTGATTTCCAGCATCCAAAGTTCTTTTGGTTTTTATTCAGTACAAATTAGGGATTCACCCATGTGGTGTAAGCTGAAAACGCACTTGGTTAGAGATGCAATGATATCTAATGTATGTTCCTGCAAATAAAAGTTTATAAGTCAATGAAAACTGGGGTCCTGTGTTCCACCCTTCACAGGCTCATGGCTCTGAGTTCTAACAAGGCATATTGGTTACCACACTCATTTTAGATGTTATTATTAAACAATCCCTTGGATTTCCTTACTTCCAGTCTAGATCTGTGGTTCCTGAGGTGACAAAACAGTTCAAGACTGAATCCACAACATTGCTACAGATGGGGCAGTGGAGGTCAGGGGGATGCTCAGGTTTTTGAAAACTCCTTTCACTGATTGTGCTTTACCTCTACTTGGGCCGACTGGTAGTGCCTGAAATGGTTAGCTCCTGTCTAGATGCTTCTTCTCCAGTTTGGATGGTCTTGGGTAAGAGATTTCCATGAGTTGGTGAGGGTGTTGGATTTTTCAGCGAGGCTTTGTGGATATTCATAAAGTATTTCCTGTGCCCTGCATGTAACTGCTTGTCATGATGAGGCTCAGATAAGACAGCTTGCCTTGGAAGTCTTGTGTCAGGTTTGAAGGCAATGTGACCCATCGAACATAGCTAATTAGCCACACCCAGTGCCCTGGTGCTTGGAATGTTGGCCTGAAGGAAGACACTATAGTGGAGTGCTTATCCTGGCAATGAATTTTCAGGACTTATGAAGGCATTGCTGGTGACATTTCTCTAGGGATTTGAGGTGTCAAATAGTGGCAGATGTTTGGACCTCTGTTCCACAAATGGCAGTGGATGCTGGATTAGTTGATAATTTTAAATTTGAAATAGATAAATTTCATTAAACAAAGCTATTAAGGGCTATGGGCCAAAGGCAGGTATATGGAGTTAGCCCACAGACCAGCCATGATCTCAGTGAATGGTGGAACAGGCTGAAGGGGCTGAACATTTCTATGCTCCCATTTGTCTGCTGTATGGTTGTGCATATTTCTGATACATTCAGGTTAGCAGATGTGTCCAGTGGGAAGCCCTGTAGACCAAGAGATTAGTGCCAGGTTTGAGGTCTTCAAACACTCTGTTCCTCAGAAGGCTAAAGGCTGCACTGGCACACTGGAGGCAACATTGAGTTTCATTGTTGATGCCTGTCCTCAGTGAGAGAAGGTTGCCAAGGTACGTGAGAAGATTCACACTGTTCAATGGCTCACTGTGTGTCTTAATAGTCAGCAGCATCTGGTGTGTGTGTGGTAATGGTGGGGGAGGGGAGAGGGAAGTTTTGTACAAAGGACCATTTCAGCTTTGGAGCTTGGCTTTGAGTATGTGTACATTCACAGCATCTGTGCCCTGTAGTTCACTGGTGGAGGTTTTCATTGGAATCAGGGAGGATTGCAAAGGGCTGGAAAAGGACAGGAAGCTGCTTAAGAAGGGACGGAGGTAGAAGGTGGGAAATTATAGACCAGTTAGCCTGACCTCAATCATTGGTAATATTTTAGAGTCCATTGTTAAGGATGAGATTGCAGAGTACTTGGAAGTACATGGTAAAATAGGGCTGAGTCAGCATGGCTTTGTCAAGGAGAGGTCATGTCTGACAAATCTGTTTGAATTCTTGGAGCAGAACCACAAGAAAATTAGACAAAGGAGTGCCAATGGATGTGATTTATTCCAAAATCCAGAAGGTGTTGCACAGGAAGCTGCTAAATAAGATAAGAGCCCATGGTGTTAGGGGCAAGGTACTGGCATGGATAGAGGATTGGTTGATTAGCACAAAGCAATGGTAGCTGGTGACTAGTAGAGTTTTGTAAGGATCAGTTTTGCAGCCACAACAATTCACATTAATGTATAATGATCTGGACGAAGGAACTGAGGGCATTGTTACTAAGTCTGTAGATGACAAAGCTCAGTGGAGGTAGTATTTAGGAGGCTGCAGAGGGACTTTGACAGGCTAATGGAGTGGGCAAAGAAATGGCATTTGGTGTGGCAAACTGCGAGGAAAATGGGGAAAAACTTCAGTAATCTGAAGCACGAAGGGATTTAGGGGTCCTAGTTCAGGATTACGGTTAAGGTTAACATGCAGATTCAGTTGACTGATAGGGCGTAAATGCAGTGTTAGCATTAATTTTGAGGCGGCTAGAATATAAGGGCAGGGATACATTGCTAAGGCTGTATAAGGCTTTGGTCAGATCACATTTGGAATATTGTGAGCAGTTTTGGCCCGCCATGTCTAAGGAAGGATGTGCTGGCTTGTCATATGAGGAGTGGTCAAGGACTCTGGGTCTGTACTAGATGGAATTTGGGAGGATGGGGGCAGGCTCATTGAAACTTACAGGATACTGAGAGGCCTGATAGAGCAGATCTGGTGAAGAAGTTTCCACAAGTAGGAGAAACCAGGACCCAAGGGCACAGCCTCAGAGTGAAGAGAGGAGCTTTTCTTCAGCCAGAAGGCGGTGAATCTGTGCAACACATATCCTTCTATGGCAATGGAGGCCAACTCATTGAGTTTCTTTAAGACAGAGATAGGTTCTTGATTAGTAAGTGGATTAAAGGTTATGGAGAGAAGGCAGGAGAATGGGGTTGAGAAACGTATCAGCCATAATCGAAAGGTGAAGCAGTCTTGATGGGCTGAATGGCCTAATTCTGCTCCTACATCTTACAGTTAAACATTCCTTGTAGTTTAACCCTTGAAGTTTAGATATCATTCTTGTAAACTTACGCTACTGCCTCCAAGGCCAATATATCCTACCGAAGGTGTGCTGCCCAGATCTGCTCACTGTGCTTCAACTGGGGCCTAACCCACTTGTATAACTGTAGCAACAAAAACAAAGTTGCTGGAAAAGCTCAGCAGGTCTGGCAGCATCTGTGAAGGAAAAAAACAGTTAACGTTTTGGGTCTGGTGACCCTTCCTCGGAACCGGACCTGAAACATTAACTCTTTTTTCTTTCACAGATGCTGCCAGACCTGCTGAGCATTTCCAGCAACTTTGCTTTTGTTCCTGATTTACAGTATCCGCAGTTTTTTCAGTTTTTATTTTGTATAACTGCAGCATAATTTCTGCATTCTTGTACTCTAAATATAAAGGCCAGCGTTCCATTAGTTTTCTTGATTATTTTCTGCATCTGTTTGTGACATTTTAAAGACGTATGCACATGAACTTGAAGTCTCTTTGGACATCTACTGTATTTAACTTCATATTGTCTAGAAATGACCATGATCTTGTTGAGGTTGGTTGGATTGCCGAGCTGGTTTGTTGTTCCGCAGACGTTTTGTTACCATGCTTGGTAACATCCTCAGTGCAGCCTCTGATGAAGCGTCGGTGTTTTCCCACCTGGTTTTTAAACTCTGGGGTCCATTGCGATGGATTGCCTCACTTCCGGGTTTCCTCTGTAGTGGAATGTATATGGGGTCGAGTTCAATGTATTTATTAATAGCATGCTTCATGGAGTGCCAGGCTTCTAGGAATTCTCGTGACTGTCTCTGCCTAGCCTGTCCCAGGATTTTGGTGGTGTTCCAGTCGAAGTGGTAGTTCTCCTTGTCCATGTGGATTGAGATGAGTGAGTATTGGTCGTGTCTTTTTGTAGCCAGTTGGTGTTCATGTACTCTTGTTGTTAGTTTCCTTCCTGTTTGTCTGATGTAGTGTTTCTCGCAGTCTCTGCAGAGGATCTTGTAGATGACATTGGTCCTGTCCATGGCGGGGAGTGGGTCTTTAGTTCGGGTGAGCACTTGTCGTAGGGTTGATGTGGGCTTGTGTGCCACTCTGATCCCCAGCGGTCGTAGAAGTCTTGTGGTGAGTTCGGACGTGTTCCTGATGTAGGGTAGTGTGATGAGTGTGTCGGGGCGTGTAGAATCTTTCTGATGCTGTTCCTGTAGGCATTTCCTGACCCAGTTCTTCAGATATCCATTATCCTTGAACACTTGGAAGAGGTATTCCTCCTCCTCTTGGCGTAGTTCCATGTTGCTGCAGTGTGTTGTTGCCCTTTTAAATAGTGTTCACACATAGCTTCGTTTGTGTGTGCTGGGATGGTTACTATTGAAGTTCATTACCTGGTCTGTGTGTGTGGCTTTTCAGTGTACTTTCGTTTGCAGTTCCCCATTTGTCTTGCGCTCTACCATGACGTCCAGGAATGGGAGTTGTTTGTTCTTCTCCTCCTCTCTGGTGAATTTTATTCCAGTGAGGGTATTGTTTACGAGTTTGTGTGTCTCTTCTAGTTTGGTCCGTTTAATGATGACAAAGGTGTCGTCTATGTAGCGTATCCATAGTTTAGGTTGGATTTGCGGAAGGGCAGTCCTTTCCAGTTTTTGCATCACTGCTTCTGCTATAAGTCCAGAGATAGGCGATCCCATGGGTGTCCCGTTGATTTGCTCGTATGTTTGGCTGTTGAAGGTGAAGTGGATGGTCAGGCATAGGTCCAGCAGTTTAAGTATGTTGTCCTTGAAGATGGTTTCAATGGGGTCATGTTCTTGTTCAAGTAGTGTTGTCATTGTTTCCCTTGCTAGTGGTATGTCTATTGATGTGAATAGGGCGGTGACATCAAACGATATCATGATCTCTTCGTCCTCTATGTTTATGTCTTTGATCGAGTTGAGGAATTCTTGGGCTGAGTGGATGGAGTGGCGTGATTTGTTGACTAGGTGCTCGAGTCTTCTTTGTAGTTCTCTGGCTAATCTGTGCGATGGAGTGCCTGGTAGGGAGACTATGGGTTTGAGGGGGACTTCCGGCTTATGCACTTTAGGGAGGCCGTAGAATCGGGGTATGTTTGTTCCTTCGGGTTTCATTCTTAAGAAGATCTGTCCTGTTTGTTTAAGTCTTTGTAGCGTGTATAGGATTTTGTTGCCTAGTTGTGGTGTCGGTTCTCTATTGTGGTTTCTGGCTTGCTGCAGTGTTCCAGCGAAGCTCAACGCAAGCTGGAGGAACAACACCTCATTTTCCACTTGGGGACCCCACAGCCCTCCGGACTCAAAATCAAATTCAATAATTTTAGGGCTTGAACTCTCCCATATCCCAGACCCCTACCCCACACACTAGGCCTTATTATCACAGCCTGCCATTACACACCACTTATTGTTAGTCACTAACAGTCCCCATTAACAGAGTTTAAAAACCAGGCAGGAAAACACACCGACGCTTCATCAGAGGCTGCACTGAGGATGTTACCAAGCACGGTAACGAAACGTCGGCGGAACAACAAACCAGCTCGGCAAGCCAACCAACCTCAACACCACAACCCGAGCTACAGATCTACTCCAAAACCTTAATGACCATGATCTATCCATTCTCAGTACAAAATGGATAACCTCATTTGCTTACGTTGAACTCCACCTGCCACAAATTTGCCCATTCATTAAGTCTGTCAATGTTGCTGTTGGACTCTATCCTGGACACACTCCACAAATTCACTTACCCTTCTGACAGGTGCTTGTCTGCCTCTCCCAAACTATGTTAAAGTTAGAATTCCCCAAACTTGAAGGGAAAATGAGATTGGTACATAAAAGGCTTCATTTATGGAAAACAACATGTAAAACATGAGTAATGCATCAAGCAAAATGTGTCAGAGTTCTTGAAGGAACTGGATCTGCATATAAAATCTTAAAGCGGATTTACTTTAAAAAGAAAACTCTTATTTAATCTGTTATTGGAGTATGGGCATAATGATAATACTCCCCTAATCCAAGTATAGCATACTGTTATACCAACTGCCCCTAAAAGAACAACATGACAGCTGAGAATTCCAATGATACATGATAGCAGTTAATTTTACGTTGCTGCTATGAGTGCACAGCCTATTGCGGAAAGTAGGGAAGTCATTCTGAAAGATAGGGAAATTGAGAACACATTTGAACCAGGGTCACTTCCCATAAATTGTCAGAGAGGAAAGTGGGCCACCTGCTATTAGAACTCAATTAAAGGGACAATAGGTTACACAGTAATTTGAATTATCTGGAGAGTCTAATAAAGTGATATTTAAAGATATGTTTCATTTTTGTTAGAAGGACTAGAGTACTCAAAATCCCTCCATGCCAGGCTCTCCTGTCTGCATGGAACTGAAGCAACCTGCTGTGGAATCAACCCACCTCCATCACTGCCTTGGGTCTGCTGCTACATTATTGCCAATTAACAAAGACCCTGGGACTGTTACAACTTGCAACCCAGCAAACCGACAACAGAGGCAGGATTAGTTCCACGTCCAACATGAAAATCCAACGTATTTTATTAGTCAAATTGGACTTTCTTGTTGGTTCAGTGGTAATCGAAGCAGTCATGCAGTCCTGTGGAAATGCAGGTGGTTTATGTTTGAAAGTTAGATCTTAATAACAATATACTGTGTATTACCTACTGTATGATCAGGACTACTAAAATACACTGGGTAAATAAAGCAATTCCATTCTGGCAAACTGGCAAAGTGCAATAGGGGAAAATTGTTACAGGAAGTGTGCTACATGAAACAAGGACTATATTTAAGATAATAATTAAACTCCACTTATCCTACATTGCAGATGCTCAGATATCTCCTTCTATCTTCCCCTGGACCATGACTCGACCATGATGCATCAGGCCATTATATCAACTACAGTAAATGATATCTTTTCATCTGGTGACCTTCTCCCCACTGCCTCCAAGGTGATAGCGCCCCCAGCCCTGCACAGCTCACTTCTACCTTCTCCCAAAAATCCACAAACAGGACTGCCCGGGCAGATCCATTGTTTCAGCCTGCTCCTGCCCCACAGAACTTACCTCTTCCTATCTTGGACTCAGTCTTCTCTCCCTTGGTCCAGTCCCTGCCCATGGACATCTGTGATTCTTCTGACGCTTTACACCGGTTTCAAAATTTCCAGTTTGCAGGCTCCAGCCGCCTCCTCTTTACCATGGATGTGGAATCCCTTTACATGTCCATTCCCCACCAGGAGGGTTCTGGGGGTCTCCGCTTCTCCCCTTGGCTGAGCTCATCCTCACCCTCAACAATTTCTGTTTTAACTCCTCTCATTTTCTTCAGGTCACAGGGGTGGCCATGGGTACCTGCATAGGCCCTAGTTATGCCTGTCTCTTCGTGGGGTACGTGGAACATTCCTTGTTCCGGTCACCACCCACAATTCTTCCTCTGATACATCGATGATATCATTGGTGCTGCTTCCCTCTCTCGTCCGGATTTAGAAAAGTTCATCGATTTTGCTTCCAATTTCTACCGTGCCCTCATTTCCACCTGGTCTATTTCTGACTCCTCCCTTCCTTGACATCTGTTTCCATTTCTGGGGATAGACTGGCCACTAATATCCACTGTAAACCTACCGACTCCCACAGCTACCTGGACTATACATCCTCAGACCCTGCTTCCTGTAAAAATTCCATCCCATTCTCAGTTCCTCCAACTTCGTCATATATGTTCAGATGAGGCCAACTTCAACAAGGGACCCTCCGAAATGTCCACCTTCTTCCTCAACCGAGGATTCCCCAGCTCCGTTGTCAACAGGGCCCTCAACCGGGTCCAACCCATCTCCCGCACTTCTGCCCTCACCCCTTCTCTTCCCTCCCGCAACAGCGATAGGGTTCCCCTTGTCCTTACCCACCATCCCACCAGCATCCACATCCACGAGATCATCAGACACCATTTCCGTCACCTCCAGCAAGATGCCACCACCAGACACATATTCCCCTCCCTTTTCTGCCTTCCACAGAGACCATTCCTCCAGGTCACCCTGGTTCACTTCCTTCACCCCCAACACCCCCATGGCACCGTTCCCTGAAACTGGTGATGATGTAACACCTGCCCATTTACCTCCTCCCTCCCCACTATCCAAGGGCCCAAACATACCTTCCAGGTGAAGCAACACTTCACCTGCACTTCCCAGAATCTAGTCTACTGCATTCGCTGCTCGCAACGCAGACTCCTCTATATTGGGGAAATGAAGTGTAGGCTGGGTGACTGCTTCCCAGAACATCTACGTTCTGTCCCCATTAAAAACCCCTGAGCTTCCAGTTGCCTGTCACTTTAACACACCACCCTGTTTCCTGGCCAACATCTCTAGTCTCTGGCTTGCTGCAGTGTTCCACGAAGCACAACGCAAGCTGGAGGAACAACACCTCATTTTCCACTTGGGGACCCCACAGCCCTCCGGACTCAAAATTGAGTTCAATAATTTTAGGGCTTGAACTCTCCCATATTCCAGACCCCTACCCCACACACCAGGCCTTATTATCACAGCCTGCCATTACACACCACTTATTGTTAGTCACTAACAGTCCCCATTAACAGCTACTCACCCTCCCAGCGAAATCGTATCAACTCCTTTGTCTATCCAACTGTTCTTCACTCGCTTTGGGCTCTATCCCCACCTATCATTTACTCCTTACCCCTTCTCCCACCCTATCTTCTGCATATAAACCAACATTTTCCTAGCTACCATCAGTTTCTGAGGAAGCACTGGACCTGAAAGGTTAAATTTGATTTTTCTTCACAGATGCTGCCAGATCTGCTGAGCTTTTCCAACAACTTCCACTTATCTTTAGCTCCTGCATGTTTAACATTTAAGCTTGCATCTTGAAGGAGCTCATTTCCACTACATTGCCAGAATATTAAGTTTCTTCTGTAAGCACAAAATGAAAATGTTGGAGGAAAGTACAAACTTATGTAATGCACCCAGATTTGATGATTGGTAGGTACAATGCATGATCTAGTGACAGTATTTTGGCTGTTGTTAGCTTGCTAGGTTGTGAGATTTAGCAGTGACTGTATTTTAAAGATACAAATTCATACCTTGACTTAGATATTCTTCCAAGTACAATATTACAAAAATCTGAACAGCTTACGCTTAATTCTTATATTAGCTTCCAATAGCTAACGATAAAGATTGCAACATGGAGTGTAACAATATTATCCTGTATATGAATTGGTTGTTTGTCTTCTACAGGTGCAAATTTTCAATTTCTTTTATGAATGTCGTTGAAAAGACAAGATCAGACACAAAGTATTCAGCTGCTTTATTTCTGAATAGAGCAGCCACTTTGATTTCTTTACATTAATTTTGTTTAGGTTGCTTTCACACAATAAAACAAAATAATTAATAAATACTATCTAAAAAACTACATAATTTCTAATTACTCAATGTATTCTGGCATCTTTGCAGCCTTTGCTGTGTTGGCCTTACAGTCTTTATTGTAATATGTACAATACACCTAATCAACCACTCTTTACATGTTTCCCACTGATGCTCACACATAAAAGGCTCAGAAGTGTCTTGACACAACAGTGAGAAGTTAATTAACTTTTGAAACTAACATGTTACTCATTATTTCTAGTCTTTAGAATCTTTGGGGAAATGTTGTAAGGTCAGATGGAATGATTATCCATAACACAATATGGCTGCCATGCATGAGTGGATGTTGTCAGTGATGTCAAATGGCCATGACAGGACAGGCCAAAGGAAGTATCTACACACGTGCCAATGATGTCACACTGCTGAAGGAGGGTCTGGATGGGGTGGTGGCTGGGGGCCCAGCTAGAATGGGACAAAGACCAGAGATGGAGATGGAGGCCAGGTGTAGGAGTGAGGGGGTGGACAGCCATGGGAGAGGGGCAGAGTAGTACACATGCCAACCTCCTTTTTGGCTGAGAGTGATAGGGAAGGCTGGGTGATGATTGGGAGGCCACAGGAATGAGCGGGAAGCAGTTTGGACAAAAAACAAGTTATTTTATCCTGTTGTGCAGTCTACTTTATTTTAGATCCAGGCTCCACCGTCTTTAGTTAGGGAGCTGCTTCCTGTTGCTTTCTTTCTTCTCTTTGTACCACTGAGGAAACTCAGCCAAGATCAAATCCTCGATGTTTTAACCAGCTACTGTAATAGTTTGCTTTTAAAACGGTCAAATCACATGACACTTTAAAATCTTCAAAAATAATCTTTTTCCAAATTCTTTCTGCAGAATAATTTCCAAAACACAATTGGCACTTCAACTAGATTTGGTATGAACAGTAGACAGTTTGTGGGGAAGAGTGATCAGTGGTGAGATTAGAACAATTAAAATTTCCTACTTCTCATCGTTCTGCACCTTCCAAACAAGCGATCTCTACCATTTAGAAAGACAAAGGCAGCGGATGCAAGGGAACGCTAGCACTAGCAAGTTTCCCTATGAGCCACATGCTGTTCTCACTTTACTCTGTCAAAATACTGAACTCTTTTCTGAACAGCAGTTAGGAAAGACTGTAGCAGTTCAGGAATCTTCAACAGCAATAAATGTTGTCCTAGCCAGCAAAGATTATATACTGTGGTGGTATATATTTAAAAAACACAGCTAACTAATTCTGTAAGAAACTGTGGATATTAGGAAGGGTCAGAATTAAGCTTTGATGCATGACTTCTAAAAATTAACCACTGAAAATCAATATGTGGATTCACCAATGCATGGTAGAAGGCACTATTAGTAATAATATATTATATTCAATTCAGTTCTCAATATTAAGAAAGAAGAACAAAAAAATAAGTGGGCTGAGGGAGGAATTGTTTTTTTTGTTAAGATGGTCAAATTTCCCTGATGATCCCTCCAAACCGTAAATTTCTCGTTTAAAAAGCTAGATATGCAACACAGACACCAAAACAGCTCCTCACCTGCACTCTGTAAAAGGTGTATTCAACAGAAGATGAGCCATCGGAGTTGCACTCTAGGATCACATTATCTGTCTCTTTCAATACATTGGGCCGGTGCTGAAATTCCACATTTTCTGTTGGATCTGGTAGAGCAGCCAAAATAGAAAAATTGATATTGTGAAGTAAACTGAAGGACTTATCACTCACTGTTACTGACATTGCTGCTAAGCCTCATCATAAAGCAGTTAAAGAAATATCTTGCATATATCTTTACAATAATGACATTAAAAACAATACCTTCAAACACAGTGGGGGACCAAGGGGCTAATGACAATTGGGGAATAGGGAATAAGAAGTTTTGAGAAAGAACAAAATCTTAGAGAAATTTAGGAGAAACCAATACATTACCTGTACCTGAGGCCTACATCCTGGTGTTCTAAAACAGATGGCTGCAGATAGTAGATGCCTTGTTTGTAACCTTCCAATTAGGGTCTAGTACACCGCACAGTTTGGAAGATGAACATGTAATACCATAATTTAAGAAACACGTAACCAGGAAACCACATACAAACAGATTAGAGATAGTAGGAACTGCAGATGCTGGAGAATCTGAGATAACATGGTGTAGAGCTGGATGAACACAGCAGGCCAAGCAGCATCAGAGGAGCAGGAAGGCTGACGTTTCGGGCCTAGACCCTTCTTCTGAAGAAGGGTCTAGGCC
>NC_063363.1:611710-690591 GCF_021869965.1 Rhincodon typus
ACCCTTCTTCTGAAGAAGGGTCTAGGCCCGAAACGTCAGCCTTCCTGCTCCTCTGATGCTGCTTGGCCTGCTGTGTTCATCCAGCTCTATACCTTGTTACCTTACAAACAGATTAGCTTCAGTTGTTGGGAAAACGTTGGAGTCTATTCTCAAGGAGGGGTCAAGAAGGTGATTACTGAATTATAATATCAATAGGCAGAGTCCGTATGCTTTTATGAAAGGAAAATAGTGTTTACTTTTGAGCGAGTATGTGGGTGTACTGGATGAGAGTGTCTGAATCTTCAAGTTGGGGCAAACCTGATTTAGATTGTAATTTAAGACCATAAGACATACAGCAGAATTAGGCTATTCAGTCCATTGAATCTGCTCCATTGATCTTGCCTGATATGTTTCTCAAGTCCCTCCTGCTTTCTCCCCATAACCTATAATCCTCTTACTAATCAAGAACATACATATCTCTGTCTTAAATACACTCAATGACTTGGCCTCTGCAGCAATGAGTTCCACAGATTCACCACCCTCTGGCTGAAGAAATTCCTCCCCATCTCAGTTCTAAAAGGTTGTCCCTTTACTCCGAGGCTGTGCCCTTGGGTCCTAGTCTCTCCTGCTAGTAGAAACATCTTCTCCACATCCAATCTATCCAGGCCTCTCAGTATTCAAGTTTCAATGACATTCTCTATCATCCTTCTAAACTGCATCAAGTACAACCCAGAGACCTCAACTGCTCCTCATAAGACATGCCCTTCATCCACAGGATCATTCTTTTAATTTGCAGTTTGCTTAAATAGAAATCAACAGTTTTAAATTTCTGTAGGATTTGAACAGGCTAACTTTGAAAGGATGCATTGAAAGAGCAGCCTAATTAGGAATGGGCTGAGTCTGAATCCTTATTTACTGGGGGAGCTAGGTCTTTGTATCAGGAACATGTAGGAGTAGCTAACCCAGTGCCACTGAGCACTTGAGTGCAACTTAGAGTGCAGGAGTTAAACATCTCAATGAGTTCCATAGAGAAACGAAAGAGGTCCATGGTTGATTTCTGCCTCAGTAAGCAGCTGATTGGTGAGTATTTCTAATTTTTAAAGAGTAAGTAAGGGCTTCAGTTTATGTTCAGGTTTCCAATCTTTATAATCTTTTATAAAAATGGCTTTTCAGGTATAAGATTGGTACTTTTGCATTAAAAAGGGAAATAATATAATAAAGTGTAAAAAGCAGGGATACAAGAATTTTAATTAATATGATAGCAATGGAATGCTAGATGATGTGATATAGCTGCAGGGTGTGGGAACTGTTGAATATCATGGTGATCCACTTGAAGGGCTGAATGGCCTACCTATGTTACTATTGAGTGGTTTGAGAGGGATTTTGAGGCCCAGATGGCATACGTAAAAAATTATGATCCTTTGTCAAGTTTAATGACATTTGATGACCCACCATGAAACCTGTGGGATCTGTACTGTTCACATTTGTTGTTTTATGTGCTCTGTGGAGTGTTCAGTCACAGACTACCATGCTTACTACATATTAATTCTTGTTGTAAGAAACAAGATATTGATGAACTGTAGATTATATTACTGTACTAACATTGTATAGCAAGGTTCATTATTGTTTGTTCAAAACTGTGGAGTCATGTAGCTTTATTCTCTTAGCAGATTCCCTTATTTGCTTTGTTTACTTTTAAAGAAAATTTTTGGTCTCAAACAAACATAGTAGACTGGCCCAAAATTTTAACAATGCACAGAGCATGTACAGGATGCAGATGATTCAACAATGTGCGACAGGTGGATTGATGCCTTTTATTCTCTGCACTCTCTTCCCTGTATTAGAAAGGGTGAGTTTCAGATGTCATAGCAGTAGGGAATTTCCCATTGGTGTGGGCATTGTCTACAGGATGGATGGAAAAGTTTTCAACCTCAATTGGTTGAAATCTCAAGAAGAAAATGACACTGACATTGCTCGTGGAATTCAGTATGTGGATAATAATGTCAACTCTGCTTTTTTGGAAGAGAATCTTCAAGCATCACTTTAATGCCTTTATGGAAATGTACCAAAGAATTGGCCTCAGCCTCAATCTCAGGGAGACTCAACCCATTCAAACCAACCCATTTGGTTTACCAACCCATTCAAAGGAAAGTCCTGGCCTTCCCATAATTTCACAACACCATCTGTACTGCTTTGTATTTCACCAAGCTCTAATCTTACTCAACTGCACAAAAATACTGGATATCATAGCCAGTCAGGCAGCATCAATGGAGAGAGAGCTCCTACACAATGCATTTAGTGTTTGTGGGCTTTTCATTACGCTCTCAGCTGCATTAATGCTCACAGGCTTCTTCTGAGCCCCTCAAGCATCCTCCAATACAGAGCCAGTGACCTTTCCACATTCAGTTCCCAGGACTTCTGACTCCTGACTCTAATAATTAACTACCTGCTAATTCCTAGTTCAAGCAGCAAAGGTTAACTGCAGCACTCCAATGTGACGTCCACTTCTGTCTCTGTCTCCTTCTCCAACTACTTGTAACCCTTTGAACTCCTCTTCAGTAAACTCAAACTGGCCCGAGTGATCTACGGAAAACCTTGCAATAAATCCCTCGTCCATTGCTGGGTAGAGTTGATGCTGCTAGCTAGTAACACATGGAACTGTTCCAAAAATATTACTAATCATTAACTGCAAAATCATACAAAGAGAGGATTTCATCAACACCATATGCTATGATAGTTAGATTGTTTATTTCAGGCTATGTACACCTGTATGGGAATTGAAGACTCTAGGTAAGGTTTCTTCATCTCACAATGAAAATTTTACTTCTGACATAGTTTATAGGGTTCAGATCAAGTCTCATTCTCAGGCAGGGCCATGCAATATTGCTCTGGTTTCCAGTTTAAGTCTGTTTTGCAATACTTGAATACTCACAGGATATTTGGATCTTGATCCAATTAGACTCCATTTTGTCTAATCCTGGTGGCATCCTGTAGTTTACCTCACAATAAAATTTAGAATCTTTGTCCTTCTTCTCAGGCAGATAATAAAGTGTACTAGCAATGGTATAAAGTCCACTGGGCTCCTTTGTGGCCTGAGAAATCATATACATCTCTGAAAAAAAAACAAAACCAGAGAAAAAACTGTGAGCAGTTAAATTTGCTGGGAGGTGAATAGTACCCTAAACATTTTCACCTTCAATTATGCCACATTATTTATATGCCAAACACAAGACAGAGGCTGCCGAACTGACTTCAGATCAGTAACTAAAATTTCAACCTCTTCTACTACAATATGTAAAAGACACTGACACAATCTCATCAGTTACACAGGTGCATCAGTGGTTTATGATCATCAGCCATGACTCATAGTTGCCTCGGAGCCTGGAAACTGAACATTCTGAAGACTTGAACACAGGAAGCTAAGATGACACTCCAGAGCAGGTTTGAGGGAATACTACACTGTCATAGAACCCCTACAATGTGAAAAGAAGCCATTCGGCCCATGAAGTCTGCACCAACCCTCCGAACAGCATCCCATCTAGATGCTGAAATGGCAGAGAAATGAACAAATATTTTTCAGCTGTAAGAAACATCAAATTATGCATCAAAGTTGAGGATAATTAAGGGTCTTATAAGATTGAGGAATTTAAAGTAATGAAAGTCAGCATTGAAAATCTAACTGAATCCCTCGCACTGTTGGTCTACATCCTAGGGTTCTAAAAGGTAGCTGACGAGATGGTTGCTGCTTGTGAGTTGCCAGAATTCCATAATTCTATGGAGTGGCTGTGGTGGATTGAAGATAGCAAATATAACACTTCTATTCAAAAAGAGAGAAAGAAATCTAGGGACAATAGGCTAGTTAACCAGATACAGCAATTGAGAAATTATTGTAATCTATTATTAAGGAATTCTTTATAAAGTCATAGAATGAACATGATCTTAAGGGAAATCATGTTCTCCAAATTTTGGTGTTTTTGAAGATGTACTGGTATGCTAGCTAAAGGGAAGCTGGTAGATGTAACGTATTTAGATTTTCAAAAGATATTTGGTAACATAGCACACGTATTAATACACAAGGTAAGGGTTCAGGGATGACATAACATATTACTATGGATACAGGATTGATTTGCAGACAGTGGAATGAACAAGGCATTTTCAGGATGGCTGGCTGTAATTAATAAGTGCTACAAGAATCAGTGTTAGGGTCTCTACTATTTGCAATTTACATTAATGATTTAGACAAAGAGATAGACTAATCTTTCAACATTTACTGATAATACAATGCTAGGTGGGAATGTAAACTGTGAAGAAGACATAAGGCTGCAAAGAGATATCGACTGATTAAGCGAGCTGGCAACAAAGTGATCGGTGTATAATGTGTGGAAGTGACAAATTATGCAGTTTGGTAGTAAGAGTAGAAAAGTATAATTTTTTGAGGTGAGAAGCTTTAGTAAGTTGATTTTTATGAAGATTTGACATGTGGTCATCCAAAGAATACAGGAATTTAGCATGCAGATATAGTAAACAATTGAGGGGGAGCATGCTGGTCTTTAGTGAAAGGAGGAACTATAAAGAGGTCTTTCTACAGTCTTGTAGAGCTTTGGTGAGACTACACCTGTTAGTGTAGTTTTGATCTCTGTACGTAAGTAAGGACAGTTTGTGAACTCTGTCCCCCATTTTGATTACACGTTTTCTTGCCCCCAAGTGCCAATGTTAATCTTGTTTTTCATATATTTGCTTTCAGATAGAGTTGTTCATTATTCTGCTATTTGGGCACACTTTGGAAAAGTCCTTTGTTCCTTTACTGTAACCATTACCACTTCTTTTGTTTTTGTTCCATGACATTTTTGTCTGTCTCTTTTATCTGCTACCCGATACCAAAACTTCCCTTTTGTAATTCCCTCATGCCCTTTCAGTAGCAGAAATTCCATCACATTTATACCTTCATTCTGACAAGAAGTCATATTCATTGAGTTATACAGCACGGAAACAGACCCTTCAATCCAACTCATCCATGCTGACCAGATATTCCAATCTGACCTAGTCTCATTTGCCAGCATTTGGCCCACATCCCTCTAAACCCTTCCTATTCATTTACCCATCCAGATGCCTTTCAAATGTTGAAATTGTACCAACCTCCACCACTTCCTCTGGCAGCTCATTCCATACACGCACCATCTTCTGCATGAAAAAGTTACCTGTCAGGTCCCTTTTAAATCTTTTCCCTCTCACCTTAAACCTACACCATCTAGTTTTGGACACCCCCACCCTAGGAATAAGACCTCGGTTATTCACCCTATCCATGCTCCTCATGATTTTATAAACCTCTATCACGTCACACCTCAACCTCCAATGTTCCAGGGAAAATAGCCTCAGCCAATTCAGCCTCTCCCTATAGCTCATACCTCCAATCCTAGCAACATTCTTGTAAATCTTTTCAGTACCCTGTCTAGTTTAGTAACATCCTTCCTATAGAAGGGCAACTAGAATTGCACGCAGTATTCCAAAAGTGGCCTCATAAGTGTCTTGTACAGCTGCAACATGACCTCCTAACTCCTACACTCAATGCACTGGCCAATAAAGGCAAGCTGCTAAATACCTTCTTCACCACCCCATCTGTGACTCCACTTTCAAAGAACTATGCAACTGAACCCCTAGATTGGCAACACTCCCAGGGCCTTACCATTAACTGTACAAGTATTGCCCTAGTTTGCCTTACCAAAATGCAATGCCTCTCACATTTATCTAAATTAAACTCCATCTGCCACTCCTCAGCCCATGTGATCAAGTTTTAGTTGTACTCTGGGTAATCTTCATTGTCCACTACACCACCTTTATTTGGTGTCACCTGCAAACTTACTAACCATGCCTCCTGTATTCACATCCAAATCATTTATATAAATGACAAAAAACAGTGGACCCAGCACCGATCCTTGTGCACACTGCTGGTCACAGGCCTCCAGTCTGAAAAACAACCCTCCACCACCATCCTGTCTCCTAGCATTAAGCCAATTTTGTAACCAATTGGCTAGCTCCCTCTGGATCCCATGTGATCTAACCTTATTAGCCAGTCTACCGTGCGTAACTTGTCGAATGCTTTGATGAAGTCCATATGGACAATATCTACCACTCCGTCTTCATCAATCTCTTTTGTCACCTCTTCAAAAAACTCTATCAAGTTAGTTGGACATGATTTCCCACACACAAAGCCATGCTGACTATTCGTAATAAATCCTTGCCTTTCCAAATGCATATAAATCCTGTCCCTCAAAATCTTCTCATTACCCACCATTGACATAAGGCTCACCGGTCTAGCTCCCTGGCTTTTCCTTACCACCTTTCTTAAATAATGGCACCACATTAGCCACGCTTCAGTCTTCTAGCACCTCAACTCTGGCCATCGATGATAAATATCTCCGCAAAGGGCACAGGAATCTCTTCCCTAGCTTCACACAAAATTCTGGGAAACACCTTATCAGGTCCCAGGGATTTATCTACCTTGATGCATTTCAAGACCTCCAAGATCTTCTCTTCTGTAATATGAACTCTTTAAGACATCACTATTTATTTCCCCAAGTTCCCTACCTTCCATGTCCTTCTCTACATTAAATATTGACACAATACATTCGTTTAGAATCTCACCCCCATCTTCTGCAGTTTTGTTGATCTTTAAGGGGCCCTATTTTCTCCCTAGTTACTCTTCTGTCCTTAATATACCTACAGAATCTCTTTGGATTCTTCACTATTTGTCAAAGCTATCTCATGTCCCCTTTTTGCTCTCCTGATATCCCTCTTAAGGATACTCCCACTGCAAGAATTCGCTCAATCCCAGCTGTCTATACCTGACACATGCCCAATCCTTTTTCTTGACCACAGCCTCAATTTCTTCAGTCATCCAGCATTCCCTACACCTACCTTCACACTAACAGGAACATACTGTCTCTGAACTCTTGTTCTCTCATTTTTAAAAGGCCCCCCACTTCCTAACCTTCCTTTACCTCCGAGTAGCCTCACCCAATCAACTAATGAAAATTCCTGTCTAATATGGCCTTATTCTAATTTAGGACTTTAACTTTTTGATCATTTCTATCCTTTTCCATCACAATTTAGAACCAATAGAATTATGGCCATTTGCTTCAAAGTGCTGCCCAATCTATAGCTCAGTCACTTGCCTTGCCTTACTTTCCAACAGAAGGTCAAGTATTGCTCCTTCCCTAGTTGGTACATCCACATATTAAATAAGCAAGCTTTTCTTGTACACACTTAACACATTCCTCCCCATCCAAGCCCTTAACACTTTGACAGTCCCAGTCTATGTTTGGAAAAGGAAGATCCCTTACCATTATAACCTTATTATTCTTACTGATATCTGCAATCTTCTTAGGTTTGCTTTTCAATTTCCCGCTGAGTATTGGGGGCCTACAATACAATCCCAACAAAGCGATCATCCCTTTCTTATTAAAAAAAAAAGGAAAATGCAGATGCTGGAAATCAGAAACAAAAACAGAACTTGCTGGAAAGGCTCAGCAGGTCTGGCAGCATCTGTGGAGAGAAATCAGAGTTAATGTATCAAATTTTGTTACCCTTCTTGAGATTTCAGGAGGGTTCTGAGGAAGGGTCACTGAACCCGAAACATTAACTCTGATCCCTTTCTCATTTCTCAGGTCCACCCATAAAACTTCACTCTATGATCTCTCAGGAATATTCTCCTTAATTATAGTCGTAATGTTACCTCTAAGCAAAAACACCATTCCCCTCCTCTCTTGCCTCCCTTTCTATCCTTCCTCTAGAATCTATATCTTGGAACATTAAGTTGCCAATACTGTCCATCCCTGAGCCAACTTGATGTTAACTCTGATATTTAGAAACATAAAAATGTAGGAGCAGGTGAGAGACATTTAGCCACCAAGTCTGCTCCACTATTAAAGTTGATCATGACTGTTACTCTACCCCAATATCAGTATCCCACACTATTCCCCTATCCCTAGATTAGTTTCCAGAAATCTAATGACTTTTATTTTAAACTTGTTTAAAGTTTGAGTTTCCAGAATCCTCTGGAGAAGAGAATTCTGAATGTTGGCCACATTGAGTAAATAAATTTCTCCTCACCTCACTCTTAAACGGCCTACCCTTGTTCTGAAATTATGGGCTTAGTTCTAGGTTCGAGAGAAATATCCTATCATATCCTGTATGAATTTTATAAGTTTAAATTAGGTTACTCTTCATTCTTTGAAACTCAAACAAAAATACCCAGTTGTCTCAATCTCTCAAATAAAGTAAAGAATTATTGATGGTGAAGATCTGAAAGAAGAACAGAAAGTGCTGGGCTTGCTCAGCAAGTCTGGCAGCATACGTGCAGAGAAAGCATAGTTCACATCTTGAGTCTAGTGAACCTTCTTCAGAACAGAGGAAAAGTCACTGGATTCGAAATGTTAACTGTTTTCTCTCCACAGATGCTGCCAGACCTGCTGAATTTCTCCAGCAATTTGTTTTTGCCTCAATCTGTCTCGTCTCCTTCCATCCTAGGAATTAGTCTGACAAACTTCTGCTGCACTCTTTCAATGGCAAATACATCCTTCCTTAGTCAATTTTCCTTGAAAAGGGTCAACACAAGTTTCAAAGCAAGTTAGAAGCTCCCAGAAACAGCGGTGGCATAACATAACTGGATTTCTGCCATTATTCTGAGGTTGTAGAGACTGATTAGGAAAGGAGTGGTGGCCAATAATAAACTTGCAAATTAATTACAGGTTATGAGGAGACGATGTGCTCTTTTCAATGATCTCAGGCAGAAGTAGCGGTATTTAAATGGACAGGTTGAGAAAAGGTAACATGAAAGTATGACATACTGTTGTTTATCTTGGTGGTAGCTTGCAATGGGGTGCGGTCCTTGTACCATGTTATGTTGGGAGCAGGATAACCATTCCTAGTGTGACATGTGGCAATCTGAGAAAGAGATAACACCAAAGCACGTCAACAATGACAATATCAATAACAGCAAATCACCAATGTTCTTAAAAACACTTCATTAGCAATAAAGGTGTTCAGAACATTGCAAATTTGTGAAAGAAACAGTATAATGGTAAATTTTTTCTGTTTGTCACATGCTCTGAGGCTATTAGAAGAGAAGAGAACTACCTCGGTTTTCATGCAGATACATTTGCAAGTACTGCAGATATTCCCTGCTGATGTGGATCAAAGTGAATGCCTCTAAAGTAATTCTGTCAAAAGTTCTACCTCAACATTGTTGTAAATTGTATACAAAATCAGTATATTTATTTTAATAAGGACATTTTCCCTTTGTCATAGGGAGGCACGGTACTACTTTCCATGGTGGTAATATTTACAGGACAGTAGCAGGTCTGTGTACGTGCTGGAGTTATGACAGGAAACTGGAAACAGATTTCCCAGATGTCCTGCACGTTTTCGAAATTCAGGCTCTAGCCCAGTGGTGATGGTAGCTAATTGATAGGCTGGCTGCTTGTTAGGCAGGAAAGCCACTAACTGAAGACTGTAACTCGGGAGATAGGGAGGATGAAGATGGTGAAGTCACATTTGGGTGGGACAGGTATAGCCAGTGGAGGATGTCACAGGGAGGGGAAGTAAAGGAGAAAGCGGGAGATCAGTGGCTAAGCAGCCATGGAGCTAAAACAAATAAGCATCTTGGGTCAATTGGGGATAAAACATTCTTGCTCCTCCAAAGCTGTGCTGTAAATACGTTTATTTATGGATTCTTTACTTCCCTATTTTTACGTCCCAATCCAGAATATAAAAAAAACAAACGGACATACATAAAGTTCTGAAAAGCTTCTCTGTCCTACCCACTTCATAAGAGCAAATCGGTTGCCCATATCTCAACCCACTGCCATTAAAACCAGAATTTTAAAAAAAGTTAACTTCTCAAGCAGCCCAAATCCATCCATTCTAAAGGTAGAATTTAGCCTCAATACTTTTTCCAACCAGTACAGGCATCAAACAGGTGCAGATCTAGAGGAATGTCACAACTACGCAGCGAGCAGGAATGACTTTCATATTTGGGTTTCAGTAACATGGCACCTTCTGACTTTCTGACCAAACCAGCAGCAAACCCAGTGGATGGTCAGTCAGGGATCCACAGCTTTCTGTCAAGCCCTTCAGAGATGTATTTGCCAACAGAAACAGAAAGAAGCAATACTATTAAGCAGTGGTTCATATACATTCAGAATCAACATCAGCAAATACTAAATAAAAATCCAAATAACTGCTGATGCTGCAAGTCAAACAAAAATAAAAATTGCTGTTAAACTAAAAATAAAAGGTGGAAAAAAATGTACTAACTGCTAGAGAAATCTCTCCAAATGTTTCATTGAGCTTCACCTTGCTGCAGTTGGTAGGGACATAGGAGCAGGCCATTTCAGCCCACTGAGTCCTCTCAGCCATTCAATTAAATCATGGCTGATCATCTTAAATGTCATTTTCCTGCACTGTCTCCATATCCATTGATGTCATTAGTTTCTAGAGGTTTATAGATTTTGATCTTGAATCTGCTCAGTAATTGAGTTTCAACATCCCTGTGGGATACAGAATTCCAAAGATTAACTGCCCTCTGAGTTAAGACACTATTCGTCTCAGTCTTTCATGACCTACCTCTTATCCTGAGATTACATTCTCTGGTTCTACACTTATCAGCCACCGGAAACATCCTACCTACATCCATCCTGTCAGCAAGCCCTGTAATAATGTTGGAAGTTTCAATGAGGTCACCCCTCATTCTTTGGAACTCTGGTGAAATCAGACTCAATCTCCTTAATCTTTCATCATAAAAGAACTCAACCATCCAGGGATGAATCTGATGAATCTCTGTTCGCTATCTCTGCCAAATTAAACCTTCATTCTATAAAGAAATCAAAACTGGACATAATACTTCAGGTGAGGTTTCATCAAGCTCTATACAATTGCAGCAAGATATCTTTTCTCCTGTATTTAAATCCCTTGCAATCCCTTTCCAACATGCTATTTGCCTTAGCTATTGATGGGACTGATTCTTTAGTGACCTGCGAACACAGATGAGGCCCCGTTAGACATTTCCCAGCCTCTCACCATTTAAGAAATATTCTGCCTTTCTGCTTTCTCTACCAAAGTGAAAAACTCACTATATTCCAACTGTCATTTTCTACCTGATTCACTTAACTGATTCTAGTCCTCTGGAACCCACTCAGCTTGACATCAGCAGCAAATTTGGAAACATTACAATTGGTCTCCACGTCCAGATCATTTATATACATTGTGAACAGCTGTGAACCTAGCACTGATTCCTGCATTACCTACTAGTAACAGGCATTTTTTAATTCATTGTTCGGATGTCAGCATTGCTGGCAAGGCAGCTTTGTTGGCCATACCTAATTGTCCTTCAACTGAGTGACTTGCTTTACTATTTCAAAGTGCAGTTAGAAACCAACCAATTATTCCTTTATTCTCTTCTTTATTCATTTACAGGATGAGGGCGTCGCTGTCTAGGCAGCATTTATTGCCCATCCCTAATTGCCCAGAGAGCGGTTAAGAGTCAACTGCATTGTTGTGGGGCTGGAGTCACATGTAGGCCAGACCAGACCAGGTAAGGATGGCAGTTTCCTTCCCTAAAGAACATTAGTGAACCAGGTGAGTTTCTCCCTGACAGTTGGCAATGGATTCATGGTCATCATTAGACTCTTAATTCGAGATATTTTATTGAATTCAAATTCCACCATCTGCTGTGGCAGGATTTGAACCTAAGTCCCCAGAACATTATTGGGGTCTCTGGATTAACAGTCTAGCAATAATACCACTAAGCCATCACCTCCCCAGGCCATATGTGGTTACAGCCAGATGGTTAGTGGACTGCTATTCAGTCCATTAACTGAATAAAACCTATCTGTTTCACTAACGTTCTTTACAGAAGGAAATCTGGTCCTTACTTGGTGCTTTATTTTTTTTTCCACTTTCTAGTTCCTCAGCCTCTGGCACACCAAGTCTGTTCATCTCTGCATCTTGCTTGAGAAAGACATGTACAAGTGGACACTCTGGTTTCTTCAGCTGCACTCATACCCAAATTCATATTTCGATTATATGTGGGAAAATAGAGAGATTCAGGCACCTTCCTTTATTTATCAGCACATGCAAACAGCCAACATTCAGAGACAATGTGTATGCCCTTTTCTTCTACAGACTTGTATTCTCGATTGCTGTCATTCTGCCGCCCCATAGATGAAATCGATTACTGTTTCGTCGTAACTCCATCTGTGATCTGCTCCCAGGAAGGCTGCAATCACATTCCAATCCCCCTTCCTCTTACCAAGCTTCTTACTCTCACAAATTACTGCATCTGCCAGGACTTTAGGCTCTTCCAGTGCTGGTTTAGACACATGAAGTTATGAGCTGGCTGCTGATGGCACTATCATGTTCTGTGTACTGTTTGCCATGGCTACTCTTAGATTCCCGCCAATGACTTCAGATAGTGGAGTACTCATCTTTCTATTACATTGACCTGGATTCTTTGGAGAATCCAGAATTTCCAATGCATCCTGAACATCAAATGATGGCTTGAAGAGACCATCCTTGCATAGGAATTTTGAAGGTGTGTCAAGTAGCAAGTTGGCTTCTATTTGTTGGCCGGGTACACCTACGTCTGCTCTCTTTTCTCTTGTCTCAGTTCTATTTTGTTGAGATAAGACCAATTGGAAGGCTCTACTCTGGAACCTCTATTTCCAGTGGAGTCACAGCAGAGTTCTGCAGGTTTTGGATAAGGGATGCTTAGGTGTCTGTTTTGGCACTTTGTCCATATCTGAGACCTTGATCAGTTGATTCATTTTGGCAACAGCACTGACAGCATTGTCCGCAAAGAATTTTCTTTCATCAGCATTTTTCCCCCTGATTGAGCAGATGCAAATAACCAAGCAGCAGTCACAGCTGGTAAATTCCATTTCTTTGCAGCTTCATATTTGGAGCCTTGTAGCTCTTGTAGGACCAAATGCATGCTGGCAAGCATGCCTTTCTTCAAATTTGCTTTCTGAACAAAAACCTCGTGCTCCAAGTAGTTCTGCAATGTTAAGTACTGCATCTCTTTCAACCCCAGTAAACTGACTAACAGACAGCACAGTCAGTCAATCAATGGTGTACTTCCTTCCACAATGGATAAAGGAGTAAATAAGGCATTTGACTGTGAAACCAGTATACACTGCTGATCAATGCACATTGCTAACCACGTATTTGTAACCACTTCTGGTACAGTTGCATCTACTTGGGTGCCCAATAAAGGCACAACAGCATTGTCTGCAACAGTCTGTCTGTGGGGCCGCAGCACTTTTCCACCATTGCTCTGAATCAATTCAGCCATATAAGTTTCATCTTCATTAGCAAAGCCAAATATTAGAAACTTCTTGCTCCAAAATAACTCCCTATTCAGCGCATGATTCTGTTTCACATGTGGAGGTATTTGCTGACTGATTCATTTGGTACGCAGTTTAGTGGAGTGTCACTGAAGTTACTTCGTGTTTTATCTTTATTTTCAGGTTCAACTAGAGTTCTGTCATTCTCAAGGTATTGCAATAGGAGATCATCATCTGCTTCCTGTTGTCTGCCAGGACTGACTGGATGTTCTTAGTGCCTTACTGTCATTTAAAGTAAATGAGCTTGGTTGCTGGAAGTTGCAGTATTGGAATATAGATTGATAACTTGGAATGGAAACACTGCTCCACAGTTGCATGATTGCCATCAGACTAGCCTTACATTCCAGATCTGAACACATCTGCAGACAGTTGGTCTGGGCCAGCAAATTACCAATAGGCCACCATCTCTGAGAACTACCATTCTGAGAATGATCAGGATATTCTTGCATTCTGCATTGTCTAATAACAATTCTCAATCTATATCAGTACTTTTCCCCAAATCCCATATGCTCTTGTTATAGTTATTAACCTCCTGTGTAAGACCTTATGAAAAGTGTCCCGAAAATCCAAATACACCACATCCACTAGTGTGCCCTTTATCAATGATACCAGTAACATCCTCAAAAAAAAACTCCAACAAGTTTGTCAAACATGATTTTCCCTCATAAATCCACATTGATTCTGCCCAATTTTTCCATTCTCTTCTAAAGTGTCCAGTTATTCCATCCTTCATAAGAGATCGCAACATGTTTTCTATTGTAATGTATGTGCATTATATATATTAAAATTTACGTTGGAGTTTGATTTTGAAATAGTGGCATGGGCATGGAAATTGTAGCATCTACAAGATGCACAGTAGAAATTCAGCAAGGTTCCATAGACAGCACCTTCCAAACCCATGACTATTTCCACCTCAAAGGGCAAGGGCAACAGATACGTGTGAACATCATCACCTGCAAGTTCCCCTCCAGGCCGTCAAGTATCCTGACTTAGAAATATACTGCTATTCCTTTGGTGTGGTTGGGTCAAAATCCTGGAAATCTGTCCCCAACAGCACTGTGGAACCACCTACAGCACAGGGACTGCAGCAGTTCATGAAGGTTGCTCACTACCACCTTCTCATGGGCAAGTAGGGGCAGCCAATAAATTTTGCCCACGTTCCCATGAATGAATTTAAAAAAGTGGGTCTTGGTCTGTGTGTAAGAAGAGGTTGCATGATTAACTTGTCAGGCTTTCTGGAGCCATGTTCTATTTTAAAATCACTATGAGACAGATTTTTTGGAATGGTAAAGGTAATTTGTTTTACGACCACAGTAAACATTAAAGGGCATTAGCTTGTTAGAAAGATCAGGAATTGATTTTATTCAGCTTAGGGGCAAAATTTAATGTATGAAACAGTTTCTCCTTCAGAAATGAGTTAGTTTGGAAAAGTTAGGATGTAGGTTACTTCAGTGAAAGGGTTATTGTTTTAACGATCTAGATCGGAGCTGTTTGGTTAGAACCTGAAAGGGTTATTTGAAGCGAAGAGATTCGAAGTTCAATTGTGTGAATACTTAAGGAAAACGCTTTCGAACTCCCAAACTTGGAAATTGAAAGCAACAATTAAATCAAACCCATATATGTGGTAGAGAAGGGAATTCTCTCTAGTGCTCGAGTGCAGTAAAAGTACGCTGCTGAGATGAACAGACTATTGTATTTTTAAACAGTGGTTTTGAAATCTTTAAAACTGTTTTATGTAAAATAGCTTGGTTTATTTTATCTTTTCTTTTAAGTATTATACTTTTGTTTTTACCACTAAATCTAGATTCACAACATTGTGTGCTTGTTTTTCAAACAAAGACTACCTTGTTAAATAAGAAAAGCCAAAACATGATCTAAAAAAAAGCTAGATTTCATTTTGGGATCTGACTTTGCCAGGTAATAACAGCGGGATCATAACACTATTACTGACGTCAGACTAACAGGGTTTTTAAACTCGCTCGTGGAATGCTGGCTGGCCAGGATTTATTGCCTACCTATGATTGTCCTCGAGAAGGTGGGGGTGAAATGCCTTCTTGAACCGCTGCATCCACATGCTGTAGATTGACCCACACTGTTGTTAAAGAGGGAATCCCAGGATTTTGACCCAGTGACAGAGGAGGAATGGCAATATATTTCCAGGTCAGGATGGTGAGTGGCTTGGACAGGAACTTGGAGGGGGTGGTGTTCCCATGTATCTGCTGCTGTTGTCTTTCCAGATGGAAGTGGTCGTGGGTTTCAAAGGTACTGTTGCAGGATCTTTGGTGAAATTCTGCATCTTGTAGATAGTACACACTGCTGCTACTAAGCGTCGATAGAGGGAGTGAATGTTTGTGGATGTGATGCCAATCAAACGGGTTGCTTTGTCCTGAATGGTATCAAACTTCTTGAGTGTTATTGGAGCTGCAGCCATCCAGGCAAGTGAGGAGTATTCCATCACACTCCTGCCTTGTGCCTTGTAGATGGTGGACAGCCTTTGGGGAGTCAGGAGGTGAGTTACTCGCCGCAGTATTCCCAGCTTCTGACCTGCTCTTGTAGCCACTGTTCGTGATGAGTACAGTTGAATTTCAGGTCAATGGTAACCCCAGGATGTTGATAGTAGGGGATTCAGTGATGGTGATTCAATCATCTCTTATTGGAGATAGTCATAGCCTGGCATTTGTGTGGCATGAATGTTCCCAGCCACTTGTCAACCCAAGCCTGGATATTGTCCAGATGTTTTTTGCATTTGCACATGGACTGCTTTAGTATCTGAGGAGCCACGAATGGTGCTGAACTCTGTGCATTCATCAGCAAACATCCCCACCTCTGACCTTGAGGGAGAGAAGGTCATTGATGAAGCAGCTGAAGATGGTTGGGCCGAGGACACTAGCTTGAGGAACTCCTGCAGAGATGTCCTGGAGCTGAGGTGACTGACCTCCAACAACCACAACCATCTTCCTATGTGTCAGGTATGACTCCAACCACTGGAGCATTTGCCCCCTGATACCCGTTGATTCTGGTTTTGCTGGGGCTCCTTGATGCCACACTCAGTTGAATACAGCCTGATGTCAAGGGCTGTCACTCTCACCCCACCTCTGGAATTCTGCTCTTTTGTCCACATTTGAACCAAGGCAGTAATGAGGCCAGGAGCTGAGTGACCCTGGCGGAACCCAAACTGGGCGTCACTGAGCAGGTTATTGCTGAGCAGGTGCTGTTTGATAGCACTGTTACTGACACCTTCCATCACTTTACTGATGATCGAGAGTAGACTGATGGGGCGATAATTGGCCGGTTTGGACTTGTCCTGCTTTTTACGTTCAGGACATACTTGGGCAATTTTCCACATTGTTGGGTAGATACCAGTGTTGTAACTGTACTGAAACAGCTTGGCGAGGGGAGCGGCAAGTTCTGGAGCACAAGTCTTCAGTACTATTGCTGGAATGTTGCCAGGGCCCGTAGCCTTTGCAGTATCCAGTGTCTCCAAGCATTTCTTGATATCACATGGAGTGATTCAAATTGATTGAAGACAGGTGTCTGTGATGCTGGGGACCACTGGAGGAGGCCAAGATGGATCAACCACTCGGCACTTCTGGCTGAAGATTGCTGCAAAAGCTTCAGCCTTATCTTTTGCACTGATGTGCTGGGCTCTTCCATCATTGAGGATGGGAATATTTGTGGAGCCTCCTCCTCCAGTGAGTTGTTTAATTGTCCACCACCATTCACGACTGGATGTGGCAGGACTGCAGAGCTTAGATCTGATCTGTTGGTTGTGGGATTGATTAGCTCTGTCTATCACTTGCTGCTTTTGCTGTTTGGCGTGCAAGTGGTCCTGTTTGGTGGCTTCACCAGGTTGATACCTCATCTTCAGGTATGCCTGGTGCTGGTCCTGGCATGCTCTCCTGCATTCTCCGTTGAAGCAGAGTTAATCCCCTGGCTGCATGGTAATGAGGGACATGCCAGGCCATGAAGTTGCAGATGGTGCTGGAAAACGATTTTGCTGCTGTTGATGGCCCACAGTGCCTCATGGATGCTCAGCCTTGAGTTGTTAGATCTGGGCGAAGTCTGTCCCATTCAGCAGACTAAATGTAGCTTTCCATTTTCCCTCTTCCTCCCTTCTTCATTAGTAGTACTTTTCAGTCAACAGGAACCTTTCTAAAAATCAATAGACTTTTGAAAGATAAATCAATTTCACTACCTCTCTGGCCACCACCTCAACAACTGGGGTAAAGCTCATCCATTCTGGGCAATTTATCAACTTTCCACACAGTTAACTCTTCAAACACCATCTTTCCTGATACCAATTTCTTCGGTTAAATTAGTTTCATAAATCTCTTGGTTGCCCAGTATTTCTGGGAGATCTTCAGCATCTTCCTCCGTAAAGATAGATGCTAAACAATTGTTTTGTCTCTTTGCCATTTACCTGTTCTCCATAAAAAAATGGGAGGCACTTTACCTTTATTTATAATAAATTGCTTAAAACAGATACACTGTCTTTGTAGTCTTGGAAGATAAGTCCACCTTTTAGCTTGTTAAATCTTAACCTACCGGTCAGTGAACTCAAGGATGAGTTGTGATATTACACCATACAAAAAGATTTAGGTTCTTTTGAGAGAGAATCAGAATATATTGACATGTGGTACTGAAGGGGAAATTGAACTTTCTTCTTAAACTCTAAAGATATCTGTGAATCTCTTCAATTTCTTTACATATTAAAATAATCCTAAAGTATAAAAGTGAGACAACTAACTGTCAGTATTTCAGCTTTGCCTACCTTTGATGGTTCTGTTTTCATTACTGATATGAGGTTATTACTTGGCCGTATCTCAGGTCTTTCTGGCGCACCTGCGAGAAAAGCAGAAATTGGTAAATACAGAAACAGGGACATTTTAAAAGATGTTAACAAAAAGCTAGGGCTTTGCTCTTATCTATCCTTGCCCAATCATAATCAGGTGTTGGCCAAAATAGAACATATTGTAATCACAAAGAGAGCCAGGAGATAATGTAAGGGGAAAAATAATGGACACTGAGTTTTAAGGGTATAGAATATGTTGCCTGAGAGGATGGTAGGCCATCCTTTGGGGAAGGTAGTGCTATAGTGGTAATGTCACTAGATTAGTAATCCAGGTCCCCACGATTCTAGGGACACTGGTTCAGATTCCACCATGCCAGATAATGAAAGCTGAATTCAATAAAAATCTGGAGTAAAATGATGACCATGTAACTATATGCACTGACAGACATCTTTGTATCATCTTTGGCCACAGGTGAGGTCCCACAGAACTGGAGAATAGCCAATGTTGTCCCATTGTTTAAGAAGGGTAACAGGGATAATCCAGGAAATTACAGGCCTGAGAGCCTCACATCGGTGGTAGAGAAATTATTGGAAAAGAATCTCAGGGACAAGATCTATATGCAATTAGAAACAAATGTACTTATTAACGATAGCATGGTTTTGTGCAGGGGAGGTCATGCCTCACTAACTTGATCGAGTTTTTGAGGAGGTGATGAAGATGATTGATGAGGGAAAAGCAGTTGATGTTGTTTACATGGACTTCAGTAAAGCCTCTGACAAGGTCCCTCATGGCAGGCAGGCACAGAAGGTGAAGTCACATGGTATCAGGGATGAGCTGGCAAGATGGATACAGAACTGGCTTAGTCATAGGAGACAGAGGCTAGTGATGGAAGGATGCTTTTCAGAATGGAAGGTTGTGACTAGTGGTGTTCCACAGGGATCAGTGCTGGGGCCTCTGCTATTCATGATCTACATAAATGATTGGACGAAAATGTAGCTGCTCCAATTAGTAAGTTTGCGGATGATACAAAGATTGGTGGAGCTGCAGATAGCGAGGAGGATTATTAGAGGATACAGTAGTATAAGGATTGAGTATAGGATGTTGCCTGGTATGGCGGATTTTAGCTATGAAGAAGGGTTGGCTAGACTGGGCTTGTTTTCACTGGAAAGCAGGAGGTTGAGCGGCGATCTAATAGAAGTTTATAAGATTTTGAATGGCATGGATAGAGGGGAAAGTATGAGGCCTTCCCTAGGGTGGAGGGGTCAATTACTAGAGGACACAGGTTCAAGGTGTGAGGGGGGAAAGTTTAAAAGAGATGTGCAAGTTTTTCACACAAAGGGTGGTGAGTGCCTGGAATACACTGCCAGATGTGGTGGTGGAAGCAGATGCAATAGCAGCTTTCAATAAACATCTGGACGAACAGATAAATAGGAAGGGAATAGTGGGGTACAGATCCTATAAGTGAAGACATTTTTAGTACAGAACGGAAAAATGTGTCCATGCAGGCTTGGAGGACCAAAGGGTCTGTTCCTGTGCTGTACTGTTCTTTGTACTGTTGATTATCATAAAAAATATCTAGTTCACTAATGCCCTTTAGAGAATGAAATCTACCATCTTTATCTGGTCTGACCTAATTGCGACTCCAGATCTACAACAATGTGGCTGACACTTAACTGCCCTCAGACAATTAGAGACGGAATAATAAGGATAAAAGAGGGAACTTGTGCTTGGTGGTAGCAGATGTGGGTGAGAACCTAACTGAGTACTTTGCGTCAACATTCACCCAGGAGAAGGATATGGAGGATAGTGAGATTTGTGTGGAGCATGCCAATATGCTGGGGCATTGAGATTAAGGAAGAAATGGTGACGGATCTCTTGAAGAACGTAAAGATGGATAAGTCCCCAAGATCCAATGGAATCTACCCCAGGTTGTTGAGAGAGGCAAGAGAGGAGATTTCTAGGGCCTTAACCAAGATCTTTGTATCCTCACTAGCCACTGAAGAGGTCCCAGGAGGACTGGCCAGTAGCTACTGTTGTTCTTCTGTTCCAGAAGGGAAATAGCGATAATCCAGGGAACTATAGACTGGGGAGTCTCACATCAGTGGTTACGAAGCTGTTGGAGAGATTTCTTAGGGATAGGGTTTACACACATTTGGAAAAGCATGGCCTAATTAGGGACAGTCAGCATGGCTTTGTGCAGGGCAGGTTATGTCTTACTAAGTTGATTGAAATCGATGAGGGTAGAGCAGTGGATGTTGTTTACATGGATTTTAGAAAGACTTTTGACAAGGTCCCTCATAGTCGGCTCACCTAGAAGATTAGGATGCTTGGGATACATGGTGACTTGGCTGCATGGATTCAGTATTGGCTTACCCATAGAAGACAGAGGGTAGTGGTGGAAGGGTGTTTTCCAGGCTGGAGGTCCGTGACTAGTGGTGTTCCACAGGGATTTGTACTGGGGCCTCTGCTATTTGTGATATATATAAATGACTTGGATGAAAACGTAAAAGGGTGGGTTGGTACATTTGCAGACGATACAAGGTCAGTGGATTTGTGGAGAGTGTAGAAGGTTGTCAAAGGATACAGTGGGATATAGATCAGTTGCAGAATTGGGCGGAGAAATGACAGATAGAGTTTAATCTGGGTAAGTGTGAGGTGCTGCACTTTGGGAGATCAAATGTTAAGGAAAAATATACAGTTAATGGCAGGACCCTGAACAGGATTGACGTACAGGGGGATCTTGGGATTCACGTCCATAGTTCCCTGAAAATGGCCACGGAAGTAGATAGAGTGGTAAGGAAGGTATATGGCACGCTTGCCTTTATTGGGCAGGGAATGGAGTACAAGAGTCAGGATGTCATGTTGCAGCTTTTTAAGACTTTGGTTAGGCCACATTTAGAGTATTGCATTCAGTTCTGGTCGCCACATTACAGGAAGGATCTGGAGGCTGTTGAGAGGGTGCAGAAGAGGTTTACCAGGATGCTGCCTGAATTAGAGTGTATGAACTATAAGGAGAGGCTAGAAAAACTCAGGTTGTTTTCTCTGGAGCAGTACAGGCTGAGGGGAGACTTGATAGAAGTCTATAAAATTATGACAGGCATAGATAGGGTTGACAGGTCAGAATTGTCTTCCCAGAGTTGTAATGTCTATTACTAGGGGACATGCATTTAAGGAGAGAGGGAGAAAGTTTAAAGGAGACGTGAGGGACAAGTTTCTTTTTACACAGAGAGTGGTAGGAGTCTGGAACACACGGCCAGGGGTGGTGGTGGAGGCAGATACAATAGGGGCATTTAAAGAAGTTTTAGATAAGCACATGAATATGCAAGAAATGGACCAACGGCAGACAGAAGGCGTGAGTTTAATTTGGTGTCATGTTTGGCACGACATTGTGAGGAAAGGTGCTGGCCCTGTGTTGTACAGTTCTATGTTCTAAATGGTCTATTGAGTGATTTCCTCATCCCACAAACAAATTAAAAACACATTCAATGGGAAATTGGATAAATATTTGAAAGATTAAAAAAATTACAGGTTACTTGGATACCATTCAAATGAGCTGGCTTGGGCAAGATGGGTCTCATTTATGTTGTATTATTCTAGGATTCTAAAAGATTGTTCCAGAAAAGAAGTCTCACCATAAACCTTCAGCTCTGTTGTGGCTTCACCATTGCCTGCTGGACCAGCACCAACTTGGCAACAAAATGTCCGCTCATCTCGAAGCTCAACATTGTCAATGGTCAGAGTGTAGCTCTTATCCACATTGATTCGACCAGTGTAATCAGTGTTATTGTTAATAATTCTGTTTTCTCCATCCTGGAAATAGATTCGTTGCCGAGTATTCTTCTCCATCTGAATACAGACAAGTTTAAATTTAAAGATTATTAATAAAACGTAAGTTCTATAACTAGAATTCCTGACCCTTGAGCTGCCTGACTTTATGCTGCACAGTAAACTCCAGCTGAAAGATGACCTACTTCAACTCAGCAGACAATGCTAGCTGGCAGTGGCATCAGAAGATGCTGAATAATGGAATCGTTTTCAATTTATCTCCCAAATCTAATGCACGTTTTCACTTTCAAAATGATATATAAATTGTTACAATATACATTTGCTTGGAGTCTGAAAAATGTACTTTCAAAACATTGAACAATTTCTCCTTTAAATCTGCTTACTTTTCCAAGTAAAAGATTTGGCTACGGGTATCTGCACGAGTTCCAGTTACGCCTGTTTCCTTGTGGGATATGTGCAGCATTCTTTATTGCAGTCCTACTCAGGCCCTGTACTACACTCATTCTCTGAATCGTCAATGACTACATCACGGCAACTTCCAGCTCTCATCAGAATTTGAAAAGCATCAACTTTGGTTCCAATTTCCATCCTTTTCTAATCTTCGCTTGGAAGATCTCTAGCTCTTCCCTTCATTGACTTCTCTGTTTTGATTTCAGAGGATAGACTGTCCACTGAAATCCATTACAAATGCACTGACTCTGACAGTTATCTTGACTACATTTCCTCATACCCTGCTTCCAGGAAAAACTCCATTCCATTCTGACAGTTTCTCTCTTTGTCTCATCTGTTCCTATGATGTCACCTTCCTCAGACTTCCTTTTTATTCAGCTGAAGAATTCCGCCCACTGTGATTGAGAGCCTTCAGCCCTCACTCTTTGCCCTCCCTCCTAGAACAATAGACCTCCCCTTGTCCTCACTTTCCATGTCACCACACTTCACGATAAAAGGATTATCCTCCACCATTTCCATCACGTCCAGCAGGATGCCAGCACTAAACACGTCATTCCATCTCCTGGCAAATTTCTGCAGGCACTATTCCTTCTCCAATACCTGGTACACTCCTCTGTTACTCCCAACAGCTCTTCGCCACCACCAACCCCATGGCACCTTCCCATCCAAGCACAAAAGATGTTAAACAGCCCTTTATTTCCTCCCTCCTTAATGCCAAGACCCCAAACCTTCAGGTGAAACAGCAACTTACTTGTACTTCTTTTGATCTAGTCTACTGTATGTGCTGGTCACAATAAGGTCTCCTCCTCTACATTGGCAAGACTAAATATAGACTAGGTGACCAATCTATGGAACACCTCTGCTGTCTACAAGAAATGACCTTAGCCTTCTGGTTATTTGCCATTTTAATAAATCATCTTGCACCCATGTTAACATTTCTGACCTAGACCTGCTGTAATATTCCAGCAAAGCCCAATGTGAGCTAGTGGAACAGCACTTCATTTTCCACATAGGTACTTTATAACTTTCAGGATTCAACATTGAGTTCAACAGACTCAGACCACGAACTCTGTCCTCCATCACAGAACCACAGAAATGGTACAGTACAGAACAGGCATTCAGACCATCTTGTGCATGCTGACCCAAAGACACCCAGATGCCCTTTTTAATCCCATCATCCTGCATATGGTCCATTATAGTAGCCTCTTTCTCTCTCCCACCCCTCATCACCAACAACCCCAATGTTTTGTTTGCACTCAGCAGAGGTGACCTATTTCCTGTCATTAATTACCATCCATATTAATTCTCCACCACCATTTGTACTTTTGCTTTTTGCTCTGGATATCCTTACCATCTGCTCCACTTCACCTGCTTTTTACAGCATTAAACTA
Organism: Rhincodon typus; assembly: GCF_021869965.1. Lineage (NCBI taxonomy): Eukaryota > Metazoa > Chordata > Chondrichthyes > Orectolobiformes > Rhincodontidae > Rhincodon > Rhincodon typus. The sequence continues at coordinate 635,510 of NC_063363.1, forward strand.
TTCATTTTCCAGCCCCGTTCAATTCTGAAAAGGAGTCCAATTGGACTTAAATGTTAACTTTGTTTCGGGATACTGCCAGACCTACTGGTTTCTTCAGCACTTTCAGTGTGTCCTTCAAATCATTAGTTATTTTTAGGGATAAGATTTGTCAACTAAGTGATAGATTTCAAACTGCAAGATTTCAAACTGCAATATTTCTCATGTTATTGCACTACAGGATGTTACAATAGTCGCACTATAACACGGCATCTTCCAGTCACACAGTGATGAGCTGTGTTATCAAGGGATCAGTTAGTCACACAATAATACAGCTGCATTATCAAGGAGTCTGTCAATCATATGGGTAGTTCTCCTATAACTCGATTGTGTGACCTCACACTATAGAAAAATGGCCTTATAGGGAAATTGCTATAGAAAAATCACTATACTATCCAGTAGAAAGTTTGCTTTATCCAAACATTATCCACTATTCATCAATCATAATACAGCCAATTTGCATTAATGAAACATGCATTATAGCAGAAATACCTGTACAGTGACAGGGCAGTAGTAATGAAGGAATGGTCAGTCAGCCAGTAACAGGGCTGTGATACGGTAACATAGGAGCAGGAGTAGGCCATTGAAACCTTTGAGTATGCTCTGCCATTAATTATGATCATGGCTGATCGTTGACCTTAATACCCTAATCTCACCCTTCCCTCATATCCCCTGATCCCTTTAGCCTCAAAAGCTGTATCTACCTCCTTCTTGAGAACACAATATTTTGCCTCAACCACTTTCTGTAATAGTGAATTCCACAGGTCAGCACTTTGAGTAAATAAATTTCTCATCTCAGTCCTAAAGGTTTACCTCTTATCCTTACACGTCCCCCTGTCCTGGGCTCCCCACCATTAGGAACATCTCTCCTGCATTTAACCTCTTTAGTCCTCTTAGAATTTTACAGGTTTCTAGGAGATAACCCCTCATTCTTCTAAACTCCAGTGAATACAGTCCTAACCAATTTTAATCTATCTTCATGTCAGTCCTACCATCTCAGGAATCAATTTGGTAAACCTTCACTACACTCCCTCTACAACAACCTTCCTCAGATAAGGAGACCAAAACTGCACACAATATTCCAGGTGCAACTTCCCCAGTGTCCTGTATAATTGCAGTAAGACATCCTTGTTCCTGTATTCAAATTCTCTCAGCACAAAGGCCAACATAGAGTTTGCCTTCCGTACTACATACTGCACACTGCACCTGCACAATTACTTTCAGCGGCTAGGTGCACAAGGGCACCCAGGCCTCATTGAACATTTCCCTCAATTTACAGCCAATTCTCTGCCTACTATTTTTTAATACTAAAGTGGATAGACTCACACTTATCCACATTATAGTGCAACTCAACTTGTCCAAATCACACTGCAACATCTCCACATCCTCCTCACAGCTCACTTTTCCACCCAGCTTTCTGTCATCTGCAAATTGAGATTTACATTTAATTCCCCCATCTCAATCATTTATGTATATTGTGAATAGCTGGGGTCCTAGTACTGACCCCTGCTGCAGTAATCACTGCCAGCCATTCTGAAAAAGAACCATTTATTCCTACTCTTTGTTTGCTGAGTGTTAGCCAATATTCTATCCAACTCAACCCACTACTCTCAATTGCACACACTTTAATCTTACACATTAATCTCTTACGTGGGACTTTGTCTCATAAACCTTCTCAAAGTCCAAGCACACATCCTGAAATAGTTGCAGAGGCCATCACTATGTCATCCTTTATTTACATGCACACAGTACATAGCCTCTGACCAGCTAGCTCTGAGCCAGTCCCTAGTATAAGGAGGCTCTCTGAGACCCCTGTTTATATCTGTCAACCAGGACTCCCTGATTGGCCCAGGTTAACAGCCCCAATCAGGGATGTCATACTCATCCACCTGGCCAACCGTGTTCCAATTACTACACATCCACTGACTTCTCTTCATCAACATACTCAAAGAATTCCAGCAGATTTGTCACGCATGATTTTCCTTCAGTAAATCCATGCTGAAGGTGTATGATTCCACCAATGTTTTCTAAGTGTTGTGTTATAAAATCCTCATAATGGAATCCAGCATCTTCCCCACTACCAATGTCAGACTCACTGGCCTATAGTTCCCTGTTTTCTTTCTATCTGCCTTTAGTGGGTTACGTTAACTACTGCCCAGTCTGTAGGAACTGTTCCAGAGTCTAAAGAATCTTGGAAGATCCATGCACTATTTCTTGGGACTCTTTCTTAAGTACTTTGGGATGTAGATTATCAGGTCCTGGGGATTTATCAGCCTTCACACCCTTCAGTTTCTGCAACACCATTTCTCTACTAACACTGATTTGCTTCAGTTTCTCCCTCTCACTAAACCCAGTGTTCCCTATTTCTGGTATGTTTTTCATGTCCCCCTTTGTGAAGACAGAAGAAAAGTCTGAATTTAGTTCATCAGCCATTTCTGTTCCCCATTATAAATTCCCCCGTTTCTGACCATAAGTGACTTATGTTAGTTTTCACCAATCTTTTTTCCCTTAACATGCCTGTAGAAACTTTCACAGTCAGTTCTTATATTCTCTGCAAGATTATCAAGGGATCTGTCAGTCATGCAGTAATAGGGTGCGTAATTGTGGGAGTATTCATTTAAGTAGTAATACAGTTCTACTTACAACAAACCATTGGACATATTTCATAGTGCTTGGAGTGGATATCTCGGGAACACATGGTATGCTGATGGGTTTTCCAATCTCTGCTTCCACCACAGGTGGTGTAGAAACTTGAACACTGCCAATTATGCCTGTGAGAAAAGAACAAAAGAGTTCATTAGCTTCAAATGTTTTCTCTGCAGCTCCCATTACATGGACTGCTTAAAAAATAAAGTTGAAAAGGTCCACAGACTACATTAGTGATTGTTACGGTGAGGCATGTATGGTACAGTATATGAGAAAGCATTCACTAAAGTGAATTATATCAGAGGTTGTTAAGAGTGAGAAGAAGTGTTAATATCTTTGAGAAGGTATGTGTGTTAATGTCGCCATAGCAACAGCAATTGTAAATATATTTTCTTGGAAATGTTTCCAATATTTCCTCAGTAGAGGAGAATTTAAAACGTGCATTAAACCTTTCAGATGCTGCTATGTTTGGCCTTTAATAATCTATTTTGCAATATATTGCTTTGTAATGGGACACAGTTCTAAGAGCCACGAGAAAATATGAGTATAAAGCACAAACACTGGTGAATAAAGTTTTTTGCAGGTAAGGTCAAGGTGGTTCTTCAATGTGACTGTAGTGATTGAAATGAGCTCAGCCAGGTGGATTGCATGGGATCTGAGTTGCCTGATTGAGGCTGTTAACCTGGTCCAATCCTGGCTGACAGATATAAACAGGAGTGTCAGGGATTCTGCTCACTCTAGGAGCCAGTACTGTGCTAGCTGGGTCAGTGTCATGTACAATGCATATGTAAATAAAGGGTAACTTTTGTGATGGGATACGTGGAGTTATTTCAGTGACCACAACTGTAACACCAGCTGCCAACTGTATGAAATTGTGTATAAACAATGACGCTGGTAGCAATTGGGAACAGAAAGTTGTGTGCAGCTCTCATGTATTATTCATTTTATCATTTGGATAGGTAACCACTTGACTGCAATTGTCAGCAATCACTCTTACCATTAACTTCTGGTTGAACCTCTTCAATCGATGGGCTATACAAACTAGAAAAGCTCCAAATCCAGTATTGTGTCAACTGGATAGAAGTGTGGACTGCCTCAGAAATGCTTGTTGTAGATGTTAGGTACAGACAGTTAAATATTATATTTGGTGCATTTAGCCAATGTATGTTTACATTTTAAATAAAAACCAAAAGAACTGCAGATGCTGTAAATCAGGAACAAAAACAAAGTTGCTGGAAAAGCTCAGCGGGTCTGGCAGCATCTGTGAAGGAGAAAACAGAGTTAACGTTTCGGGTCCGGTGACCCTTCCTCAGTGTTCTGAGGACCAAGCTTGTGCACCAAGCAGGTTAAGCAGCAAGTGATACGACAGGATAAAGCAACTCTGCAACCAATGGGTCAGATCTAAACTCTCCAATTCTGCAACTTCTAGTCGTGAATGACATCGCACAATTAAACAACTGGCTGGAGGTGGAATTACAAATACCCACAAATATCCACATCCTCAATGATGGGGTGCCCAGCACATCAGTGTAAAAGACTGGAGTATTTGCAAGCATTTTCATCCAGAAGTGCTGAGTGGATGATCCATCTCAGTCTCCTCCAAAGGTCTCCAGCATTAAATACGCCAGTCTCCACCTAATTCAATGCACTGTACCTGAGATCAAGAAATGGTTGGAGGCACTAGACACTGCAAAAGTGGTGGGCCCTGAAATTCTAGCTATAGAACTGAAGATGTGCTCTAGAACGTGCTATACTCCTAGCCAAACTGTTCCAATACAGGTCCATCACTGGGTCTACCTGACAATGTGAAAACTTGCCCAGGTACGTCCATACACAAGAAGCAGGCTAAATCCAATTTTGCCAATTACCACCCCATCAGTTAAGTCTTGATCACCAAAGGGATGGAAGGTGTCAACAATGCTATCAGGAAACACATGCTTAACAATAACCTGCTCACTAACCTCATTACATCCTTGGTTTAAACATGGTCAAAACAGCTGAATTCCAGAGGTGAGGTGAGAGTGACAGCCCTTCACATTGAAGAGCCCTAGCAAAATTGGAATCAATGAGAATCAGGGGGTGAACTTCCCTCTGGTTGGAGTCATACCTGGCACAAAAGGAAAATTATTCTGATTTTTGGAGTTCAGTCATCTCAATTCCAGGAGCTCTTGCAGGAGTTCCTCAGGGTAGTGTTCTAGGTTCTACCATCTTCATCTACTTCATCAATGACCTTCCCTCCATCATAAGGTCAGAAGTAGGGAGGCCTACTGGTGATTGCAGTGTCTGGCACCATTCGCAACTCCTCATATGCTAAACCAATCCATGTCCAAATGCAGCAAAACCTGAGCAATATCCAGGCCTGGGGTGAAACGTGACAAGTGACTTCTGCAACACACAAATACCAGGCAATGATCATCTTCAACAACAGAGAAACTTACCAGTGTCCGTTGACATTCAATTGTGTTACTATCATTGAATTGTCCACTATCAATATCCTGGAGGTTACCACTGACCAGAAACTGAATGGAACCAGACATATAAATATAGTGGCTGCAAGAGCAGATCAGAGGCTCAGAATTCTGCAGCAAGGAACTCACCTCCCGGACTCTCCAAAGCCTGTTCACCATCTTCAAGACACAACTCAGGAGTGTGATGAAATATTCCTTGCTTGTCTGCTGGATTGCTGCTCTGACAACATTCAAGAAGCTTGACACCATCCAGGACAAAGCAGCCCACTTGATGAGCACCACATCCACAAGTATCCACTTCCTCCACCACCTACACCCAGTAACAGCAGTGTGTACCATCTACACAATGTACTGCAGAAATTCACCAAGGCATCTCAGAAAGTATTTTCCAAACCCACGACCATTTAGAAGGACAAGGGCAGCAGACAAATAGGAACACCACCCCCTGCAATTTCCTCTCCACGCCACTTACCATCCTGACGTGGATATGTTTTGCCATATGTTTTGTTGGGTTAAAATCCTGGAACTTCACCCCTACAGAATTGCTGATCTATCTACAGCGTACGAAGTGCAATGGTTCAAGAAAGCAGCACACCTCCATCTTTTCAAGGACAACTAGGGTTTAGCAAAGTGCTGCTCCATTCAGCAACACTCATATCCTATGAAAGAATAAAAACAAACATTTTCCAGTCCCTCAAGTTAGCATCAAGAAGGCCAATGGCATGTTATCTTATATTATAAGAGGTGTTGATACTGTAAGTAAGGATGTTTTACATCAGTTATGCAAGCCATGGTTAGATCACATAGTTATAGAGATGTACAATATAGAAACAGACCCTTTAATCCAACTTGTGTAGTAACCAGATATCCTAAATTGATCTGGTCTCATTTGTCTGCATTTGGCCCATATCCCTCTAAACTCTTTCTATTCATGTACCCATCCAGATCCCTTTTAAATATTGTAATTGTACCTGCCTCCACCACTTCCTTTGGCAGTTCATTCCATACACACACCACCTTCTGCATGAAAAAGTTCCTCTCAGGTCCCTTTTAAATCTTTCCCCTCCCACCTTAAACCTATGCCCTCGAGGTTTGAACTCCCCTACCCGGGCAAAAGGCCTCATCTATTCAGCTTCTCCCTATAACTCAAACTCTTTAAATCCAGCAACATCCTTATAAATCCTTTCTGAACCTTTTCAAGTTTAACAACATCGTTCCTATAGTAGAGAGACCAAAACTGAATGCAGTATTCCAAAAGCAACCTAACCAATGTCCTGTACAGTCACAACATGACCTCCCAACTCCTATACTCAATGCACTGACCTAGAGAGGCAAGTGGACCAAACAGTGTCTTCTTCACTACCCAGTCTACACATGACTCCACTTTCAAAAAACTATGAACCTGAACCCCAAGGTCTCTTTGCTCGGCAAAACTCCCCCATACCCTACCAGTAAGTGTTTAAGTCCTGCCCTGATTTGCCTTTCCAAAATGCAACACCTTACATTTATCTAAATTAAACTCCATTTGCCACACCTCAGCCCATAGATCCATCTGATCAAGGTCCTGTTGAACTTTGAGATAGCCTACTTCACTGTCCACCACACCACCAATTTTGGTGTCATCTGCAAACTTACTAACAATTCCTCCTATATTCACATTCAAACAATTTATATAAATAACAAAAAGCAGTGGAATCAGCACCGATCCTTCTAGCACACTGCTGATCACAGGCCGCCAGTCTGAAAAATAACCTTCTATCACCACCTTCTGTCTCCTACCTTCAAGCCAATTTTGTATCCAAATGGCTAGCTCTCCGTAGATTCCATCTGATCTAACCTTGCCAACCGAGCGGAACCTCGTCGAACGCCTTGCTAAAGTTCACATAAACAACATCCACCTTCATCAATCTTCTTTGTTACTTCTTCAAAAAATTCAATCAAGTTAGTGAGGCACACATTCCATACACAAAGCCATGTTGACTATCCCTAATCAGTCTGTGTCTTTCCAAATTGATGTAAATCCTGTCCCTCAGAATCCCCTCCAACAACTTACCCACCACTGATGTCAGGCTCACTGGTCTATAGTTCCCTGGCTTTTCCTTCTCACCTTTCTTAAATCGTGGCACCACATTAGCCAACCTGCAGTTTTCCAGCACCTCACCTGTGGCTATCGATGATACTAATATGTCAGCAAGGGGCCCAGCAATCACTTCCCTAGCTTCCCACAGAGTTCTAGGATACACCTGATTAGGTCCCATTGATTTATCCACCTTTTTGCGTTTAAGGCATCCAGCACCACCTCTTCTATAATATGGACACTTTTGAAGATATCACTATTTATTTCTCCAAATTCTCTAGCTTGCATATCGTTCTCCACAGTAAATACTGATGTGAAATACTTGTTTAGTATCTCACCCATCTTCTGTGGTTCTACACATAGATAGCCTTGTTCTTGGAGGGGCACTATTCTCTCCCTAGTAACTGTTTTGCCCTTAATGCATTTGTAGAACCCCTTTGGATTCTCTTTAACCCTAATTGCCGAAGCTATCTCCTGTCCCCTTTTAGTCCTCCTGACTTCCCTTGAGTATAATCCTACTGCCGTTATACACCTCGAGGGACTCACTTGATCCCAGCTGTCTATAGCTGCTATGTGCCTCCTTTTTATTTTGACCAGAGCCTCAACTTCTCTAGTTATCTAGCATTCCCTATATCTACCAGCCTCACCCTTCACACTAATAGCAACATACTGCCTCTGGCCATTAGACATAGGAGCAGAAATTAGGCCATTCGGCCCATCGAGTCTGCTCTGCCATCCGATCAAGGCTGATAAGTTTCTCAACCCCATACTCCCGCTTTCTGCCCGTAACCTTTGATCCCCTTGATAATCAAGAACCTGTCTATCTCTGTCTTAAATATACTCAATGACCTGGCCTCCACAGCCTTCTGTGCAATGAATTCCATAGATTCACCACTCTCGACCTGAAGAAGTTTCTGCTCATCTCCGATCTAAAAGGTCTTCCCTTTATTCTAAGGCTGTGCCCTCAGGTCTTAGTCTCTCCTACCAATGGAAACACCTTCCCAACATCCACTTTGTCCAGGCCTTTCAGTATTCTGTAAGTTTCAAGTAGATCCCCCTCATCCTTCTAAACTCTATTGAGTATAGACTAGAGTCCTCACACATTCCTCATATGTTAAGCTTTTCATTCCTGGGATCATTCTCGTGAATCTCCTCTGGACCCGCTCCAGGGCCAGTACATCCTTCCTAAGGTATGGGACCCAAATTGCTCACAATATTCTAAATGTGATCTCACCAGAGCTTTATAAAGCCTCAGAAGTATATCCCAGCTTTTATATTCTAGTCCTCTCAAAATAAATGCCAGTTATATTTGCCTTCCTAACCACTGACTCAACCTGCAAGTTAACCTTAAGAGAATCCTGGACTAGGACTCTCAAGTCCCTTTGCACTTCAGATTTCTGAATTTTCTCCCCATTTAGAAAATAGTCCAAGCCTCTATTCTTTCTACCAAAGTGCATGACCTCATACTTCCCCACATTGTGGTCCATCTGCTACTTCTATGCCCACTCTCCTAACCTGTCCAAATCCTCCTGCAGCCTCCCCGCCTCCTCAATACTATCTGTACCTCCACCTATCTTTGTATCATCTGCAAACCTAGCGAGAATGCCCTCAGTTGCTTCATCTAGATCATTAAATGTATAAAATGAAAAGTTGTGGTCCCAACACTGACCTTTGCGGAACACCACTAGTCACCAGCTGCCATCCTGAGAAGGACCCTTTCATCCCCACTCTCTGTTTTCTGCCATACAGCCAATCTTCTATCCATTCTAGCACCTTGCCTCTAACACCATGGGCCCTTATCTTACTCAGCAGCCTCCTGTGCAGCACCTTGTCAAAGGCCTTCTTGAAATCCAGGTAGATAACATCCATTGGCTCTCCTTGGTCTACCCTGCTCGTTACTTCCTCAAAGAATTCTAACAGATTTGTCAGGCATGACCTCCCCTTGATGAAGCCATGCTGACTTTGCCCTATTTTGCCACGCACTTCCAAGTATTCAGAAATCTCATCCTTCACAATGGATTCCAAAATCTTACCAATGACCGAGGTCAGGCTAATCAGCCTGTAATTTCCCATCTTTCACCTCACTTCTTTCTTAAATGGGGGGGTTACAGTAGCGATTTTCCAGTCCTCTGGGACCCTCCCTGACTCCAGTGATTCCTGAAAGATCACCATTAACACCTCCACTATCTCTTCAGCTATCTCCTTAAGAACTCTGGGGTGTAGTCCATCTGGTCCTGGTCACTTACCCACCTTCAGACCTTTTAGTTTTTCTAGCACCTTCTCCTTGGTGATGGCCACCATACTCACCTCTGCCCCCTGACTCTCTTGAATTGTTGTGATATTACTCGTGTCTTCCACCATGAAGACTGACAAAAAGTATTTGTTCAGTTCCTCAGCCATTTCTTTGTTCCCCATTACTACTTCTCCAGCATCATTTTCCAGTGGTCCAATGTCCACTTTTGTCTTTCTTTTACTCTTTATATATCTAAAGAAACTCTTGCAATCTTCTTTTATATTACTGGCGAGCTTACCCTCATATTTAATCTTCTCTTTCCTTATTTCTTTTTTAGTTGTCATCTGTTGGTCTTTGTAAGCTTCCCAATCCTCTAGCTTTCCACTACCCTTCACCACATTATATGCTTTCTCTTTTGCTTTTATGCTATGCCTGACTTCCCTAGTCAGCCATGGTTGCCTCATCCTCCCTGTACCATGCTTCTTTTTCCTAGGGACAAATTTTTGCTGTTTCTCCTGATTTACTCCCAGAAACTTCTGTTTTTGCTTTTCCATTGTCTTTCCTGCTAGGCTCCTCTCCCAGTCAATTCTGCCCAGCTCCTCCCTCATGCCTCTGTAGTTGCCTTTGTTCAACTGTAATACTGTTATATCTAAATCCAGCTTCTCCCTCTCAAATTGCAGAGTATATTTTATCATATTATGGACATTGCTTCCTGAAGGTTCCTTCACCTTAAGCTCCCTTATCACGTCTGCCTCATTGCACAACACTAAATCCAGTATTGCCTGTTCCCTTGTGAGCTCCACCACAAGCTGCTCCAAAAAGCCATCTCATAGACATTCCACCAGTTCCTTTTATTGCAATTCACTAACTACCTGATTTTCTCAGTCCACCTGCATATGGAAATCTCCCATGATCACTGTAACCTTGCCTTTCATACACACCTTTCCAACTCCTGGTGTACCTTGCGTCCCAGCACCTGACTACTGTTCGGAGGCCTGTACATAACTCCCATTATGGTTTTTTTTTTACCTTTGTGTTTCTTCAACTCTACCCACACAGATTCTATACCATCTGACCCTACTTTGTTTCTTGCTATTCCATTTATTACTCATAAGGCAGCCCTACCTCCTCTGCCCACCTGTCTGTCTTTTCAATAGGATGTGTATCCTTGGATATATAGCTCCCAGTCCTGATCCCATTACAGCCATATCTCTGTGATGCCCACCACATCATAACCTGCCAATTTCAATCTGCACAAGCTCATTTACCTTATTCCTTATACTGTGTGCATTCAGATGCAATACCTTCAGTCCTGTATTTACCATTCCTTATCTCATTGTCATCCTTTTATCCAATGTGCTTGAAGTTGGATTCATAATCTTTTCCAAACACTCTGTCCTATTTTGTGTTCTGGCAACTTTAATAAGCTCTCCTGAGTTCTCCTTTCTTTTCATTTCCTTCAAATTTTTCCATGCACTTGAATCCACACACACCCCACTCAACCCCGTCCCCACCACACACACACACACACACACAAACCCCTGCAGCTTTGTTTCCCTTCCCCCTCTGGACTCTTGTTATCTCATTTTTGAAGGATTCCCACTTTCTAACTGCCCCTTTACCTGCAAATAGCCTCTCCCAATCAACTGTTTGAAAGTTCTTGCCTAGTACAGTCAAAATTAGCCTTACTCCAATATAGAACTCTAACTTTTAGATCAGGTCTATCCTTTTCTATAACTGCTTTAAAACTAATAGAATTATGATCACTAGCCCCAAGGTTCTCCCCCATTGACACTGTTGCTAATTCAAGGCTGAGGGTCATCATCATCACCACGACCTTCAGGTGCAGTTGTGGTTGCAGGGTTAGGACGAGAAATAGTTAATGCAGAAGTGGTTGGCTGTGGTTCATTGTCTTCTGACTGTTTTGTGGAGGTGGAGGTGGAGGTGGAGGTGGAGGTGGTGGGGGGGGTGGCTTAAAAAGACATCCAGTTTTTGCTGCTTTGCCCTTTTCTTCTTTCATGAAGAAGCTGTTCATAAGGTGCTAAATAAAATCTTATTCCATGAACTGTTGCCCTGCTGCGCTCTGCATTGTAATAGTTGTCCTCTAAAAGCTGCAATTGCTTCTCAATTTCCCTCAGGATAGAAGACAGAACAGAAGTGGAAAGCTCTCGTGGACTTCATCTTCTTCATCTCCAGCTTCCACTTCCCCCTCAGCAACAAGTTGTTGTGGATCAGCTGTAGAGAGGTCTTCACAGTGGGACTCAAGCAGCTTTCAACATCCTCACTCTCCACTTCTTCAAATCCAACTTGCTTTGCAAGATCAACACACAACGTTCTTTGATTCTTGGGAGCTCCTCTGGTGGTTAAAAGCCTTTAAAATCTTGAAATAAAATCTGGGAGAAGCTTCTGCCAAACTGTGTGCAGGCAGCCCTTACTGACATCACCCCAGGCCTCCACAACAATGTCAATTGCATTCTTGATGTTAAAGCTCGTCCAAAATTGAAGAACACTGTGCTTATTCCCCTCAGTGGCTGCAATCAGCCTCGTAAATATGCATCTTAAATAATAAGCTTTAAAAGCTGCTATTACACCCTGATCCATGGATTGAAGGTGAGAGGTTGAGTTTAGGGATAGAAAGAGCACTTTGATGTTTTCCGAAAGCTGACTAATTGTGGGAGGATGGCTTGACGGGTTATCCAGGATGAGGAGCACCGTTGGAATCACGTTATAGCCAACACAGCTTCATGTTGCAGAAACAGCGTTCCCCTATTCGTCAGTCGTGTTAAAGCCGATTTGTGTTGCCGGAACACGCACTATAGCAGAACCGGCTGTACTTTTGCTCAGTATTATTTTCAGGGAACTTTATGGATGGCTTCCTGCCAATCAACTTTTCTAATGCAATTGTCCACTGCTAAGCTCATTATGTATTCAGGCTTCATGAATTCTTCTCATGCAATCATGTAGTCAACAGAGGCGGAAGTACTTGGTAGTTCCAAGATCTTGTACTGTTCACACTTAGTCAATGTACTTAAAGCCTAGCTGCACCTTATTTCAAACAACTTAAGCCAGAAACTGCCCTTCATAGTCTGCAGCTACAATATTTTTCTCTGGAGATATCCCAGAAAGGGAGGTTGGCGATCTGTTTCTGCAGAGAGGGATCAGGAGTTGTTGGCAGTACAGTGGAGGGCCAGCCACTTTGCTGCAGACCAGCAAAAAAGGTCACAGCACTAGACCCAGCCAGCCTGGATGGAGATAATAGCTCAGATCAATGCCATTTCACAGACCAAGATGAATATACAGCAGTGTCCCAAGAAGGTCAATGATCTTCTGCAATCTACAAGCGTAAATACCACTATTTTCGCTCTGCCACTGCACAGCTTCCACCAGGGCACTTGGTCTACCATTCTTGCTATCACATAGACTTGCTCCACTCCATGGTTCACACTCATCATCCTCCACAACTACTAACCCATCTGGCTAAAAATCTATGCAATCCACAGAGGCTGGCAGCCTTCACTTAAAGGAAAAGTGAGTGAGTTCTAAGAAGCTAACAGTCATAAATGTATCCTGTTTAGATGCATGACATAGTTGTGTCCCTGTGTGAAAGTGACCAAGTCAAAGGTGTCCTTGAGCTCCAAGGTGATTCCCCCAAGGACTGAACTGAATTATGAGTTGAATCATAGAACTACAGATGGTCTGACATCAGTCAGTGTAGTGAGGCCAGTATTTTGCTGATGCTGACTTCAGTTGATAAAGGGTAGAGGCAGTACACAACTATGACTCCCACTCTGCCAGCCTTTTATTCTGTGCTGCTGAATCCAGATGTTCCCAATTAAGGGAATGAGAATTCGTTCAACCGCTACCATTTGCAGGAATCTATTTCTGGCTCTCTCTCCTCTCTCTAGCTGTGCTCCATTTGTGGCTTGACAGAGGTTGTAAGTAAGCTTCACAGTCTGCTTAGTAAAAAATTAGCCTTCACATATTTTGGCAGTAATCTCTCAATAGCTGCATTTATCCTTACTGGCCAGCAATCAACCAACTTGATTGCAATGTCAAACACACATAATCTGTTAAAGTTAAAATTAGGTATTGGCACAAAGTTCTGTTAACTCTCTCAGTGCAAACTGAACCAAAATCTGTAGTTTAAGTACAAATAAGGAGGATACAAGAATGCATAAAATGACAGGACTTTGCAACAGCTGTGTTACAATAATATTGCTGTATTATTCCACAGAGTGAAAGATGTGCTGCTTTATCCTTTAGTTTTACACAGTGTTTGCACACACACCACTACACTTCCTCCTCCCCATCACTGATAAATGAAGTTCCAAAAAGCTGGGAGAAGTGTACATATCTGGAACACACGTCTCACCATAAGGACTCTATACTCCCATAACTTTCTATTCACTTTCTCTTTCGCAGTTTCTATTCCACAAACTTTGACTATCCTTCAAAACCTCACTCAAATGTCTGGTCTTTGTCTGCATGTCAAATAGTGTTGCTTGTATTCTCCTACTGTTCCATGAAAGGGGTTAATTCTGTGTGAACAGCATGTTCTGCTATTGTAGAGGCAGAGTATTTTTCTTTTCCCTTTATTCTTTCATGTGACATAGACACTGTCTCGCACATCCCTAATTGCCATTGAACTGAATGTTAACTGCCAGGAAGCCAATCTATAACATTGTTATGAACCTGGAGTGATATGTAGGTCAGACCAGGTAAGGTTGACAGATTTCCCTTGTGTCCACAATTACTATTACGGTACTGTCACCCTTTGTTTCTGGGGAAACCAATGCCTTTGGTGCTAATTGGTGAAACAGTCTCATCATGCATCAGATTCCAGCCATTCCAACTCCTCTTCCCACTCCGTTGGCAACAGGTCCATTCTAGGCTTCCTCCAATGTCACAATGAGGCCACACGTAAACTGGAGGAACACCTTATATTCCAGCTCAGGAGCTTACAGCCCAATGGCCTCAACATAGAGTTCATCAGCTTCAAAATGTCCCCATCCCCGGCCTTGTCCCATGTCCAGCCCACCCTCTCACCCCCACCTCCATGACCTGACACAACCTGTCCATCTTCTTTCTCACTTATCCATTCCAGTTTCCACTGACCAATCTCTATAACCCCCTACCTGCATCCACCTATTGCCATTCCACCTACCTTCCCCCAGCCCCACCCACCAATTTATTTCTGAGTTCCCTGCCCCCTCCCCAGTCCTGATGAAGGGTCCAGACCCAAAATGTTGACTTTCCTGTTCCTCTGATGCTGCCAGACCTGCTGAGTTCCTCCAGCTCCACATTTTATCGACTCTGACTCCAACATCTGCAGTCCTCACTATCTCCAAGTTCCCACTTCATCCGGCTATTTGCATGCAGGAAAGGAGCGGTCAGCATTGGTTTAGGCAAGAAGATGGAAATCCGACTTGGGACACTATTATACCGATATACCTCATTCACCAACTTGTTCTTACCTGATTCCAGGCAGGATCACAATGGGGAAATATCTATAGTGCTATTGGGTTATGATGTCAGGACACTACAAACTTAAATCAGCAGTACAGCTTAGTAGCAGTAATTTGTCTGATTTTCCTTTTGTGAATCTAAGGATGCTGAGAATAGTTGCTGTGACCAGTTCCACCTACCACCGGATTTCTGTAGGTTACATGGAGTATTTTACCATTGGCATTGTTATGACCAACTAGGGTAGTGGTCATATATTGAGTCCACTGTTCCCAGAGTTGTCGGCATGGTGGTTCAGTGGTTAGCACTGCTGCCTCACAGCACCAGGGACTTTGGTTCGATTCCACCCTTGGGTGACTGTCTGTGTGGAGTTTGCACATTCTCCCTGTGTCTGTGTGGGTTTCCTCCGAGTGCTCCAGTTTCCTCCCACAGTCCAAAGATGTGCAGGTTACGTGGATTGGCCGTGCTTAAATTGTCCACAGTGTTCAGGGATGTGTAGATCAGGTGAGTTATACAGGGATGGGTGGGATGCTCGGAGGGTCAGTGTGGGCTTGTTGGGCCAAAGGGCCTGTTTCCGCACTGTAGGGATTCTATGATTGTACCAAATGTTAAAGTTTTTGTTTGTAAGATATGCTCAATATTGCAATTGCACGGTTTATAAAAATAACTTGCTGGTTTCTATCTTTTCACCCTTTCACCTTTCCACCATCTTCAAAAGGGTGAAAAGATAAATCTATTCTTCCCATGTATAGCATGGTGTAGGATTTGTTGTGAATGTACAATTTGATGTGGAAGTGTGCATTCTGATTTGAGAAGTATTTTGGCATGGATGTTCTCCCACCTTTGGAGAATTTGCACCTTCCTCTCATCCTATAGTGTCCTCTCTTCCAGCAGAAATCCTCTCACCCCCTCCAGGTGACTTCCACCTGCTGTACACCCCACTTGCAGTGTCCCTCACCCTCCAATTCCTTTCCCCACCTTCTCTTCCGCTGTATTATTCCTCTTCCTCTGTTGTCTCTCTCTTTTGTGCTCCCTTCTCCTCAGTCCTCAGGTTCAGACTGTGAGTAAGAACATGATCATTTTCCAGCATTCTGTTGACTCTGGAAGAGTTTCCAATAGATTGGACAGTAGCTAATGTAACTCCATGCTTTAAAAAAGGATGGAGAGAGAAAATAGGGAATTATAGGCCAGTTAGCCTGACATCAGTGGTGGGGAAAATGCTGGAGTCAATCATTAAGGATGTAATAACTGAGCGTTTGGAAAGTGGGGACAGAATTGGTCTAAGTCAGCATGGATTCACTAAAGGGAATTCATGCTTGACAAATCTTCTGGAATTTTTTTTGAGGATGTAACCAGTACAGTGGACGAGGGTGAATCAGTAGATGTTGTATATCTGGATTTTCAAAAGGCTTCTGACAAGGTTCTGCAGAAGAGATTAGTAACGAAAATTAAAGCTCATGGTATCAGAGGTAATGTATGGACATGGATAGAGAACTGTTTGGCAGACAGGAAGCAGATAGTTGGAATAAATGGGTCCTTTTGAGAGTGGCAGATAGTGATGAGTGGGGTAGCACAGGGTTCAGTGCTGGGACCCCAGCTGTTCACAATAGACATTACCAATTTGGATGAAGGAATTGAATGCAATATCTCCAAATTTGCAGATGACACTAAGTTGGGTGGCAGTGTGTGCTGTGAGGAGGATGCTAAGAAGCTGCAGGGTGACTGGGACAGACTGGCTGAGTGGGCAAGTACCTGGCAATGCAGTATAATGTGGATAAATGTGAGGTTATTCACTTTGGTCACAAAAACAGGAAGGCAGACTATTATCTAAATGGTGGCAGTTTAGGAAAAGGTGAGGTACAACAAGACGTTGGTGTCATGGTAGAACTGTCGCTGAAGGTTGGCATGCAGGTGCAGCAGGCAGTGAGGAAAGCTAATGACATGTTGGCCTTCATAGCGAGAGGATGTGAATATCAAAGTAAGGATAGCTTGCTGCAGTTATACAGGGCCTTGGTGAACCCACACCTTGAGTACTGTGTGCAGTTTTGGTCTCCCAGTCTGAGGAAGGACACTCTTGCTATTGAGGGTGTCCAGTGAAAGTTCACCAGACTGATTCCGAGGATGGCAGGACTGACATGAGGAAAAAACTGGATCAACTGGGCTTGTATTCACTGGAATTTAGAAAAATGGTGGGGGGAGGGTAGTCTCATAGAAACATATAAAATCCTGATGGAACTGGATAGGCTAGATGTGGGAAGAATGTTCTCGATATTTGGGAAGTTCAGAACAAAGGATCACAATCTAAGAATAAAGGGTAAGACATTCAGGACTGAAATGAGGAAGAATTTCTTCACTGAGTTGTGAACCTGTGGAATTCTCTCCCACAGGAAGCTGTGGGAGCCAGTTCATTAGATATATTCAAGAGGGAGCTGGACATGGCCCTTGCGGCTAAAGGGATCAAGGGGTATGGAGAGAAAGTGGGAATGGGATACCGAAATTGTATGATCAGCCATGGTCATACTGAATGGTGGTGCAGGTTCGAAGGGCCGAATGGCTTATTGCTGCACCTACTTTCTATGTTTCTCTGTTTAAGAGCATAACAGCAAAAGGCTGAAGCTCTCCTTTGTTCTGATCAGGAAATGGAAGTTTAGTCTTAATCACCAAAGGTTTTGTACACAATAGTCTCTGCTTTATTCCAGCAGTTGCGTCTGTTTACTTGTCCTTGAAATCTATTCAGTTACAGTCTTGCAATTCCTGCTTTAGCAGCTCTATTTTTAAATGTCCTGTAAAAGCACTTAGTGATATGAAATTTGAAAGTATTGTAAATTGTGAAGAAGACAGTGCACAACTTCAAAAGGACATTGAAAAGTTGCTGGAGTGGGGTAGATAGTTGGCAGATGAAGTTTAATACAGAAGTGTGAGATGACGCACTTTGGTTAAAAAAGAACATGGACAGGCAATATAAAGTAAAAGATACAATTCTAAAGGAGGTGCAGGTACATAAGGACATGATGTATATATGCATAGATCATTGAAGGTGGCAAACAGGTGAGAGCAGTTAACAGAGATTACAGTGTCCCAGACTTTATTAATAGGGGGATGGAATACAAGAGCAAGGAGGTGATACTAGGATTCAGGCTTAGGAAATACTATAGCCAAATTTTCAGATGACACTAAAGTAAGTGGGAACATAAGTTGCAATGAAGAAATAAGAAATTTACAAATGCATATGGATAGATTAAGAGAATGGGTTGAAATCTGGCAGATGAAGTTTAGCGTGAACAAGTGTGAGGTTATCCATTTTGGTCAGAGGAATTGAAAGGCAACTCAACAAATTGGACAGAAATTTCAGAGTGCTTCAGTGCCAAGTGATCTGGGTATCCTCGTGCACGAATCACAGAAAACTGGCATGCAGGTACAGCAGGTAATAAGGAAAGAAAATGGAATCTTGGAATTTATTACCAAAGGAGTAGAGTATTAAAGTAGGGAAGTGTTGGTGCAACTGTACAAAGCATTAGTGAGACCACACATGGAGAACTGCATATAATTTTTGAGGAGAGATGTAGTTGGATTAGAGGCAGTTCAGAGGAGGTTCACTCAATTGATTCCAGAGAAGAGGGGATTGTCTCATGAAGAGAGATTGAGCAGTTTGGGCTTGTGCTCTGTAGAGTTTAGCTGAATGAGAGGAGATCTAATTGTGGTATATAAGATGCTAAAAAGTGGTTGACAAAGTAGCCGCAGAGAGGATGTTTCCTTGTGGGGCAATTTAGGTCAAGTGGTCATAGTTTAATAAGAAGAAGTAGCAGATTTAAAACAGAGATGAGGAAAAATTCCTTCTTTCAAAGGGTTGTGATTCTGTGGAATTCACTGCCCCAGAATGTGGTGGATGCTGGGATGTTGAGTAAATTTAAGGGGGTGATAGACAGAATTTTAATTAGGAATGGGTTAAAGTGTTATGGAGAGTGGGCAGGAATGTGGAGTTGAGGCCAAGATAAGATCTGCTGTGATTGTATCAAATGGTGGAGCAGGCTCAAGGGACTGATTTATCCATTTCTTTTCTTAGTTCTTATGGTCTTATGAATTTGTCAGCTGAAGCATTGTGTATAGTTTTGGCTGTAACACTACAGGAAGGATGTGAATGCATTGGACAGTGTGCAGAAGAGATTTAGAAGAACGGTTCCAGGAGTGAGAAACTTCAATTATTAGGACACATTGGAGAAGTTGGAATTGTTTTTCACAGGGGCTGGTTAGAGTAGATAGGGAGAAATTGTTCTCACCTGTAAAACGATCAACAATGTGAGGCTCCAGATTTAAAATATTCACAAAACGAGCAAATCTGATGTGAGAAAAACAATTTCACATAACGAATGGTTCAGGTCTGGAATGCACTGGCTGGTAGCATGATGGAGGTAGGTTCAACTGAGACATTCAAGAGGGCAATGGACAATTATTTAAATAGAAACAGTGTACAAAAGTATGGGGAATAGTCATGATGCTTAAATGGAGAGCTGGTGTAGACAATTACAAAAACAATGAGATGGGAAAAGATGAAATAGGTGGGTAAACTAGCTAGTAATATAAAAAAGAAGTTTGCAAGAGTTGTTTAGATATATAAATGGTAAGAGAGAGGCAAGAGTGGACAGTAACCAGTGGAAAATAAGGCTGGAGAAGTAGTAATGGGGGAGAAAGAAATGGCGTAGGAACTGAAAAGGTATTTTGCATCTGTCTTCATGGTGGAAGATACCAGTAACATACCAAAACTTCAAGATGAGTCAGGGGCAGAGATGAGTGAAGTGGCCATCACCGAGGAGAAGGTGCTGGGGAAGCTAAAAGGCCTGAAAGTGGATAAATCACCCGGACCAGATGGACTACACTCCAGAGTTCTGAATGAGATAGGAGATTGTGGAGGCATTCGTGGTGATCATAGAATCATAGAATCCCTACAGTGTGGAAACAGGCCCTTCAGCCCAACAAGTCCACACTGACCCTAGGAGCATCCCACGCTGACTCATCCCCCTATAACCCACCTAATCTACGCATCCCTGAACACAATGGGCAATTTAACATGGCCAATCCACCTAACCTGCACATCTTTGGACTGTGGGAGAAAACTGGAGCACCCAGAGGAAACCCACACAGACACGGGGAGAACGGGCAAAACTCCACACAGACAGTCACCCAAGGATGGAATCAAACCTGGGTCCTTGGCGCTGTGAGGCAGCAGTGCTAACCACTGAGCCATCGTGCCACCCTAATGATCTTCCAGGAATCACTAAGTTAGGGAGGATCTCAGAGGACTGGAAAATGGTGAATGTAACACATCTGTTTAAGAAGGGAAGGAGGTAGAAATCAGGAAATTATAGGCCAGTTAGTTTGATTTGGTCATTGGTAAGATTTTAGAGTATATTATTAAGTATGCAATTGCACAGTTCTTGGAAGTGCATGGTAACATAGGGCAGAGTCAACACAGCTTTGTCAAGGAGAGGTCATGCTTGACAAATCTGTTAGAATTCTTTGAGAAGATAATGAGCAAGTTAGACAAAGGAGAGCCAGTAGATGTGATCTACACTATTTGGATTTCCTGAAGACCTTTGACAAGATGCCACTCAGGAAAGTGCTAAATAAGAGAAGAGCCCATGGTGTTAGGGGAATGGTACTGGCATGGATAGAGGATTGGGTCACTGGCAGAAGACAGAGAGCAGGGATCAGTGTTGCAACTACCACTATTCACGTTTTACATTAACAATTTGGATGAAGGAACTGAGGGCATTGCTGCTAAGCTTGCAGGTGACACAAAGATAGGTGGAGAGACAGTACCATGGAGGAAGCAGGGAGGCTGCAGGACGACTTGGACAGGCCAGGAGAGCAGGCACAGAAGTGGCAGATAGAATACAATGTGGGAAAGTATGAGGTTATGACTCCATTTCATTTTCAGGCCTCATTTAATGCTCCAAATTGCACAGTGTAAACAAAGTTGGCTATCCTACCTTCTCTCTCCAGCTGCGTTTATGTTAGCTTTGATCCTATATTTGTTCCTTATATTCCATACACTAAGTAACATGTATCTCTTTTTGCAGCAGTTACTTGATGTGCATCAGTAGAACACCGATAATATCCTTAAACCTCTCTGCCTCTCTACCTTTCTTTCTGCCTTTAAAAGGTATCTTCTTCGTTTATCAATACTTGGCTCATCTGTCCTAATTTCACTTTAACGAGCCTGGTGTTATATTTTGTTTTGGTTATGCTCCTCAGAAGCATTTTACTAAATTGAAAGGTACTATTTAAAGGCAAGTTTTTGCCTTTGTAACAATAAACCTGAGAGAAATGAAGAAGAATGATTGCTACCCAGCAGTTCAAGGATTAACAGTATTACAACACACAGCTGCATTTCTTGAATAGTCAGAAAAAATGTGGAGAGATACAGAATTAAGTTTCAGGTCTGTGACATTTCATCAGAATTGGAAATGTTATGAGATGTAACTGGCTTAAATAAAGCATAAAGGCATGAAAAATAACTACAAAACAAAAGGAAGGCCTGTAGATAACCAGCACGTTGGACAAAGAAGAGCCAGTAGATGTGATCTATTTAGATTTCCAGAAGGCCTTTGACAAGGTGTCGCCCAGGAGGCTGCTAAATAAAATAAGAGCCCATGGTGTTAGAGGAAAGGTACTGGCATGGATAGAGGATTGGCTGACTGGCAGAATGTACAGTGGGGATAAAGGGGTCTCTTTCAGGAAGGCAGCTAGTGACTAGTAGAGTAGAAAGAAAAGATTAAATAATAAAAAGATTGATGTAGCAAGACAGGAGAGAGTGGTGCAATGAAAGGTCATCAATACTGAAATACTGTAATGTTACGATCCTCTGCTGGAAGTTGACCGCAAAATCCAGAGCATTAAATCCAGACCTGGCACGTCTGAACATTTTTTTTTTGGTGTGTGTGATGGCAGTTGTAGTGGTGGTGCTGTCACTTTAATTCTCATCACCCAGTGATGCCTGCTCACAACCCACATGCAACCATAACTGAGATCTGAACACAGCTTACCATATGAATAGGGAGCGGTACCAGCTACTTTTAAGGGACAATATTTGCTGACAACATATTAAATTGCACCTCACTACCACCCAAATGTTTCACTGAATGTTCCTTCAAATTTACAATTCTGGAACAAACAGTATTGCCACATTTCAACAAAGAAACAAATATGGAGTTATTAATAATGTTCAAATTGATTCTAATCAGCTTTAAGTGGTAATTGTTCATTACTGCATTGGCAGGGTATTCAATTGTGAAGAGCTTTGTCTTAACTTTGTACGAAGTCCATAATCCCCTGAGGCTACCAGACAACAATAATTTACAAGGATTAGCACATTTTCTCCTCCCCAGCTAACAATATTGAGGCTAATTGCAGAATGTCTATAGCACCTGGGTAAAATTAGCATGGGTTAGCTGTGGACAGTTGTATGGGTGCTGTGTGTTGTTCTAAAAATGGTCGTTCTGTGTAAGGTAGCCTAGACACTGACATGGTTCTCGGTAATAGTGGCTGCAAAGGCATCATTGTAAAATCCAACTTTTCATTGCCTTTCCAACAAAAGTTACTACACACTAGAATCCTTCAGAATAAAAAACAATACAGCACAGGAACAGGCCGTTCGGCCTGCACTGATACATTTTGCCTTTCCGTACTAAAACCGTCTTCATTTAAAGGATCCAGATCCCTTTATTCCCTTCCTATTTCCTTCCTTGTGATTGGATCAAGGATACTGGACTCCATTGTCCCTCAACTGCTGCCCTAAATGAGAACATATATCTGTGCGCAATAGAAATTTCAAATCTGGAAACTTATTAGCCCACATGTCTTGTTACTTATCTTAAAGTCGCATTTACTCACTGTTGCATTCGGGGAGTTGCAGGAATGCATTCCAATGTTGAGGTAGAGCTCATGAGGGAGTGAAGGGTACATAACACAGTGCTGAAAAGATGATTCATTATCCAGATTGCAAACTGAGGTGTCTGACAGATAAATGCAATTTCTAGACATGTAATTCATGACTGTGTCCAGAGCAGGAAAAGACAATTAGCTGGTACAGGAATTGTATCTATTTTCCCAATCAATCTGTTCAGAGATGTTATAGCATACCTATGGAGCAGGTGGGATCCTCCTGGCGCTGAAGTAGGGAAACTACAACTGCACCTCAAGAGCCCCTAGAGTGTAACTGTATTAAAACTGTTAAGATGCAGAGCACATGGAACCAAAAACGAAAACAGGAGTTTCTATTTATTGCCACGACTTCAGCAGGACTTTGAGAAAATGGCATAAATTGTTACGAATGACAATTCAGGGTTCTTGTAAATATTCTGGCAAAAGATTTGGAGAACAGTGTGCAGATTCCTTGACCTGTCTGTATAATATGCAGTGAGCAAAAGTGGCTTTATAAATTAATTTCCATTTGTTTTCTTTACAGCTGATAATCCTTTGACATGTTGAACAGAGAAGAAACTCAAGAAAAGAAAAAAAAATCAGAAAAATCGACCACTACCAGTGAATACCCATATCCTATTAAAACAGAAAATGCCTCGGGGAGAAATCAGTGACATTGAAAACTACCCTGACTGCACTGGTTTTAAAACATCAAAATATCAACAGGAAATGGGGCCTCTGACCCTTGCCCTGTGTTCGTAAAATAGCGAGGGTGCTAATGAAAGGCTTATTATTTACTCCTAATCTGTGTTAAGGAACTCTGCCAGTTGGCACAGCAAGTGGTGGACATGTTTAAAATCCACGTTATTGTGATCATTTAGCAGCTGGTCAACTCATCAAGCAGCACCACAGAGTTCCATTTTATATTTGGTAATGAAAACCACTGCGTTTAGACACTGGGCAAAAAAATCCAGAGTTAACAAAGTCAGAGTTTACTGACGTCTAAACCCTGCATTCTGTGAATGTCCAAGAACCACGGAGATTGGAGGGAGGGAAGGTGGGGGAGTGTGACAAGTGCAATGTGACAAGGACAATTTAAAAAAAACGGGGGAGTGAAATAACTGCACAGAGGCTGGTATCCTGTCACAAAGTCACACTTTATTCACATGTGCACAGTACACTGGCTGTGGCCAGCCAGTCCAGAGTCACTCCCTGAAGTGAGGAGGTTCTCAATCCCCTGTTTGTCAATGTCAGCCATGGCCCATTGATTGGCCCAGGTTAACAACCCCAATCAAGGATCTCATTGTCAAAAAGATCCACCTGGTTCCAATCACTGCATGGGGCATCACCTATTCAGGATGGTTCATGATTTGTGAAGGATGCTAAACAAATGCAAATAATCTCTTCTCTACAATAAATATGTTGTTATTATGATTACATGATTGTTAATGTGATTTAGAAAGAAGGTCCATTGATGACACAGGCAAAGATCGCTCATCATACACAAAAATATTTTGAGTTTCAGCCATAAAACTGTGAATCATATTTCTGCATATAACAATCTAGGCTGCTGTACACACATTTTTAAAATAATAACGATAACTTCCTTTCAATTCAGTTCAATGATTTTTGAGAAAGTTGCTAAATCCTAAGCTCAATCTGTCAATTCTGCCACATGTAGGGCAGGTGGATGGATGAGTAGATGCATTGCTTGGAGTTTGTGCCTTCTGACTGACTTTACCTCTGCAGGTTCCTGACAAAGTTTCTTTTCTTCTTTCTTCTTTCATATGGTGTGGATGTAATGAGCAAGGCCAGTATTCATTGACCATTCTTGATGCCCTTAAATTATAATGACTTGGAGATAGCAAGAGTCCTGATGAAGGGTCCAGGCTTGAAACGTCGACTTTCCTGTTCCTCTGATGCTGCCTGACCTGCTGTGTTCCTCCAGCTCCACACTGTATTAACACTGAGGACAGTTAAGAGCCAACCACATTGCGGTTGGTCTGCAGTCACATGTAGGCCATATTGAGTAAGAATAGAACATTTCCTTTCCAAAAGGTCATAAGTGAAGCGAACCAGCTGGGTTTTTATGTTGGCAACAAACACTAGTTGTCATGCTCACAGTTACTAAGACTAGTTTTGTCTTTCAGCTTTTTATTAAGTGAATTCAAATTCGAACATGGTGAGATTTGAAACCCTGTTCTCAGAGCATTGGACTAGTAGTCTAGAGGCCCAGCCTAATGGCGTTATCACTAAACAACCATCTCTTGATGTGCTAAGCGTCTTCCAGAATGAGCCTTCTCCATGCTAGTCACTCACAAGCTAGTACTCCCAAGAGTCTGTGACAATGTTTGACCTTGTCAGGGATTTGTTATGGACATCCCTAAAGCATTTCCACGGTCCTCCTAGAAATCTCTTGTGCACACGTGGAGTGGAGGGGGGAGGGGGGTTGCACCTCCAATAACACTTTAACAAGGAAACAAAATCTGATACTGAGCCACGTAAGGAGATATTAGGGCAGGTGACAAAAAGGTATGTTTTAAGGAGTGAGTTAAAGAAGTTGGGGAACTGTAGCGAGAATAATCCATTGCTTAGATCCTAGGCAATTGAACATGCAGCTGCAAAGGTTCAGTAATTAAAATCAGAGTACTCAAGAAGCCAGAATTATGTAATATCTTGGAAAGTTAATGGACTGGAAGAGGTCAGTGTTATGAGGGAAAGACCAGTGAAGTATTTGAAAGCAAGGATGAAAAGTTTGAAATGAAGACATTGATTAACCAGGAAAGATTTAGGACAGGGAACACAGGTGTAATAGGTGAAAGGGACTTGCTGCAAGCTGAAGACATGGGCAGCTGAGTTTTGGATGACCTCAAAGATATATGGGAAACCAGACAGGAAAGCATTGGAATAGACAAGTCTGGAGGTAATAAAGACATGTATCTGCATTTCAGAAACAGTTAAACTGAAATGGGATGGAAGTTAGGTGATGTCTAAATATTGTAAATGTTTGGTGTCCTGTAGCAGATTGCTTACATTCAAGTTTAGTAATCCAAAAGCCTGAATACTGATCCAGAGATATAAATTAAAATCCTACCATGGTAGCTGGAGAATAAATTCAGTTAATTTGATAAATCTGAATTTAAAGAGCTAGCAGCCACCCTTGCCCATCTGAATGTGACTTCAATGTGAATTCAGAACTGCAACAATGTGGTTGATTCTCCACTGTTCTCCCCAGTGTTCTAAAGAGGCACTCAGTTGTTCAGTAATGAACAACAAATGCTGGCCTTTCCAGTGATGCCCACATCCTGTGAATGAGTTTAAAAATTCTTCCGACTCAAACAATTAACTTGACTAAGACCTTTGTCAGATTCCAAAAAAAAAATGCAGATTGCTCTTCCACCTCATTCCCTAGAAAATCCCAAACCAGTGAGCTCAGTGTCTGCCAGTGTATACACCTGCCTCCAATACTCTACTTGACAGATAGCCTGTCTGCTTCCATAGCAATCCATAGTTCTAAAATCTCCATGTAAAATTAAAGCTTTCACCCTGTTGCTCAGTCTGTCAGCAATCCAGAGATCCAAATGGCAGGTGCATGGGGGAAGGAGAGAATGAACTGGAGTCACTGTGCACACTATAAATGTAAATGTTGGTGTGGTGTGTGTGTCTTCTGTGCTTCATTTATTTTAATCGGAGTTTTGTTTGACTTTCCTTTCCTTTCCCTTCTTTTCTATTTCCTTCAGTGCCTGGCCTGACAGTGTCAGGTGGACGGGTCATCAAACATTGTAGTGTTGAGCCACATGATCTACAGATGGCACCATAGGCCACCTAGTATCAATACCCGCTCCCCCACCACCACCACCCCCAACCCCACGCCTGCTCCTAGTGTGAAGTATAACAGCTTACTGTGCAATTTACTGCTTAATGTGGCTCAGATTGAAACCATACGCTGACGTTGTGAATCAATCCCTTGGTCAAGGATCAGGATAAAGGTTGCATCGTTGGTGATTAGTCAGTCAGGTAATGACAGGCACATAACATAAAGTTTCTAGTTAATAATTTGCAGCATTTTGATAATGAACATCCTTTTACATGGTGCTGTTTCCTTCCCTAGTACAGCTACAACACTGGTATCTTCCCAGACAGATTGGAAAATTGCTTAGGTATGCCCTGTCAACAAAAGGACACATTTAATCTGACCAGATTTATTATCCTATTAGTCTACCTGTAGTCAATAGTGGAGTGATGAAAGGAGTCATTAATTTTGTTATCAAGCAGCACCTATGCACCAATAACCTGTCCGCTAATGCTCAGTTTGAGTTTTGCCAGGACCTCTCAGCTCCAATCATTATTACAAAATTAGATCAAACATGGACAAAAGAAATTAAATCCATGTGAAGTAACAGTGACTATTTAACACCAAAGGAGTCTTTGACAGAGTGTGACACCAAAGGAGTCCTAGCAGAAGTCATTCTAAGCACAAAAGGCAAATGAATGTGGTTGTTCAAGGTCAATCATCTCAGTCCCGGGTGAATGCTGCAGAAATTCCTCTGGGCAGTTCCTAGGCCCAAGCATCTCTAGATGCTTTACCAATGACCTTTCTTTCATCATAAGTGGAGATGTCCCCTGATAATTACACAGTATTCACTGCCATTGCAGCTTCTCAGATGAAGCACTCCACACCCACAAGTTGTAACAGGCAAAGTGGATAATGGAGGTCATGTAGACATAATATATATGGACTTCAAGAAGGCATTTGATAAGATGCCACATGAAAGGTTAATATTCAAAGTAAGATCTTTGGGGTTAGGGGTAATATATTAGCTTGGATAGAGGATTGGCTAACCAACAGAAAGCAGACAGTTGGGATAAATGATTCATTTTTTGGTTGGCAAACTGTAACTGCTGGAGTGCCAGAGGGTTTAGTCCTCAGACCCAAATTATTTACAATCTATATTAATGACCTGGAATCAAGGATAGAAAGTACTATAGCCAAATTTGCAGATGACACTAAAATAGATGGGAAAGTAAGTTGCATTGAAGAAATATACAAATGGATAGGTTATGTGAATGGGCAACATCTTGGTAGATGAAGTTTAATGTGGATAAGTGTGAGATTATGTATTTTGGTGAGAGGAATAGAAAGGCAACGATTATCTAAATGGAGGGAACCGTTTAAATCTTTCCTCTCTTCAGTTTAACCCTATGTCCTCTAGTTTTTGGACCTCCTCATCCCAGGAAAAAAAGATCTTGGCTATTCAGCCTATCCATGTCCCTCGTGATTTTATAAATCTCTATAAGGTCACCTCTCAGTCTCCGACACTCCAGGGAAAATAGCCCCAGCCCATTTAGCCTCTCCCTATAGTTCAAACCCCCCAGTCTCAGCAACATCTTTGTAAATCATTTCTGCACCCTCTCCAGTTTAACATCCTTCCTACAGAAGGCCGACCAGAATTGTACGTTGTATTCCAAAAGCGGCCTCATCAATATCCCGTATAGCTGCAACATGACAACCCAACTCCTATACTCACTGTTGTGACCAATGAAGCATGTAATTGCAGTGGAGGCAGTTCAGAGAAGGTTCACTAGATTAATTTCAAAGATGAAAGGCTTGTCTTATGAGGAGATATTCAACCATTTAGACTTATACTTGTTTGAGCTAAGAAAGATAATGGGAGATCTAAATGAGGTATATAAGATGCTAAAAAGGGATTGGCAAAGTAGATGGAGAGCAGATGTTTCTCCTTGTGGGGCAATCTAGAATGGGAGGTCCTATGCTATCCAGGACAAAGCAGTCTGCTTGTTCAGCATTTCATCAATCATCTTAAACAGTCACGCCCTACATCACCCTACAACATGGCTGTAGTGCGGGTAACATCTAAAACATGCAATGTTGCAACTTGCTAACCCCACGTTCTAAATACACAGCTGTTACCGCAAAGAAGACTGCTTTGTCCTGGGTAGTATTGAGCTTCTTAAGTGTACTTTTCAGACAAATTTACAGAATGTTTTCACATATAGAAAGTAAAAAGACTTTGGGAAGATAGGAAGTGAGTCTCTCATTGTAGATTATCCAGGTTCTGCATTCATTTGTAGTCACAGTATTTATTGGCTAGTGCAGTTATTGACCCCAGGGTTTGGCAGGGCAGTTGGTTAAATTATTTCTTGTTGGAGGCAACAGTGTTGCCTAGTTAAAAATCTGTCTGTCTACTACCTTGAAGGACAAAGACAGCAGAGGCATAGGGCACCACCAGCAAACTCTGTTCTGAGTCACATACCATCCTGAGTTGGATCTATATCTCCATTTCTTATGTCATGTCAGAATCCTGAACTCTCTACTCTAATAGCACGATCGAAATACCTTGACTGCAATGTTCAAGAAGTTGGCAACCTAGCATATAAGTAAGTTTGGGCAGTAATATCAAGGAATGTCCATGCCAGTGACATCCACATTTTGTAAAGGAGTAAAATGAAGGTTGGTTAGTATGTGTGGGAATTGCTCCTGTAAAGAATGAAGTCAGCTGCTCCCAACTGCCAACCGCCTCATCACTTTTTGCTGAAACAAATCCCCTTCCCTCATGCTCGGAACTGTGACTAACAAGCAATTACACCAACAGCTGGTTCAATTTTTATGTCAGTCCAATTTAAACAAGTCTTCACTAACAGTTTCCCACGCACACCACCAGACAACCAGCCTGCAGACAGATCATCTCCTCCACTAAGAGGTAGAGTTCTTCTCTCGAATATAAAAAGAGTAATATTTAATGATTAGCTTTAGTACTCAAATGGGATGCACCTGCTATTCTGTTGATCCCTTTCCCTACTCAAAGCTTTATTTCTTAATTATCACACACAGATCCAAGTTAATTGTAAACAGCTTCCTTTCCTCCTCCATTATCCCTCACTCTTATCAAACATAACAGGAGTGCCATTGGCCTACTCCTCATCTAATTGCCTCCCCATTTTCTCCGAATCACTGAACTTATCAGAATGTCCTAGTTCAGGCCTAATCTTCAAACCTCACGTTCTGAATGCCTCCAGTCCAACTTGCACACTTCTATCACTCAACAGCTCTGTCCAAAGTCTTGAATAGGCATTCTACACAACTCTGACAATGGCGCATTGTTGCCATTTGTTCCAACTTTCTTGTGAAACCTTGCTTCTCCATTGTATCTCCTCTGTTGCCCAGCTCCTGGGACAGCCCTGCTTCAGAGAACTCCTCATCTATTTAAAGAGTTGCAGAGTTCACAGAAGTCACCGAGATCTACAGCACAGAAAAAGTGACATCCTTGATCTTGGCATCAGGAAGGCAATAGCATCCTGGAGTCTGAGGCTACAGAAATGTATGTCTGGTCCCCTTACAGTTGAATCCTTTACCACAACAGCCCTGCCATTTTTTTTTTCTCCTCTCATGCAGCTGACCTACCCATGTTGCTGTGAAGTTGGCTCCCAATGCTTTCCCTACAAAGCCATCTTCCTTAATAGTCTCCAAATGGTTAGAAAGGAGGATGGTCACAGGGGACTCCTGCACTACCTGCCTTCCTCTATTCTCCCTGGTGATCACTCATGCTCTTTCAGCCTGTTGAGTCATCACCTGCAGTGTGATCACCTCACAGAAGTTGTAATCCACAGCTTGCTCAACATCACAGATACACCAGGATGAATTCATCTGCAATTCCAACACCAAAGTGCAGTTAGACAGAAGCTGCAGCTGCAACAATTTTGGAGTCAGGTGACAATGTTGAAAGTCAACTCACTGGGAACAGATATAAAAACAGAAAGAAATTCTAGTAAATCCATTATTTTACTGCTATTTAACACAAAGGGGGAATCAATGGAAGCTATGCTGCATTAAAAAACAGCTGCAAAAACTAACTGGTAATTCCATTCATACAAAACAGGGGCAGGATTAGATCATCCAGCCACTTGAAGCTGCACTGCCATTAAATAAGAGTGTAGCTGATCTGTTTGTGCTTCAAATTCCCATGTGGAATAGGAGGAGAGTGCTAAATAAGAGTCCGTGGTGCTAGGGGCAAGGCACTGGCTTGGATACAGGATTGGTTGATTGGCAGAAGTGGGGATAAAGGGGTCTTTTTGAGGATAGCAGCAGTGACTAGTAGAGTTCTGCAGGTGTTAGTTGGGATCACAACTATTCATGTTATACATTATTGATCTGAACGAAGGAACTGAGGGCATTGTTGCTAAGTTTGCAGATGACACAAAGATAGGTGGAGAGACAGGTAGTGTTGAGGAAGTGGGGAGGCTGTAGAAGGACTTGGAGAGGTAGGAGACTGGGCAAAAGAAGTGGCAGATGGAATACAATGTGGGAAATTGTGAGGTTATGCACCCTCGTAGGAAGAATAGAGGCGCAGACTATATTTTAGACAGGAAAAGGCTTCAGAAACCTGAAGCTCAAAGGGCCTTAGGAGTCCTAGTTCAGGATTCTGTTAAGGTTAACATGCAGGTTTGGTTGGCAATTAGGAAGGCAAATACAATGTTGGCGTTCATTTTAAGAGGGCTGGAAGACAAGAGCAGGGATGTACTGCTGAGGCTGTGTAAGGCTTTAGTCAGACCGCATTTAGAATACTGTGAGCAGTTTTGGTTCCCGTATCTAAGGAAATATATGCTGACTTTGGAGGGGGTCCAGAGGAAGTTCACAAGAATGATCCCAGAATGAAGGGCTTGTCATCTGAGGAGCAGTTGAAGACTCTGGGTCTGTGCTCAATGGAGCTTAGAATACTGAGAGGCCTGGATGGAGGGGATGTGGAGAAAATACTTCCGCTTGTAGGACAGACCAGGACCAGGAGGCACAGCCTCAGAGCGAAGAGACAACCTTTAGAACGGAGATAATTCTGCTTCAAAACTTATGGTCTTATCTACTCCTGATAAATTCGTTGATTGCCTTGCCTAAGCAGAATCTACCCACCTTTGTCTTAAAAATATTTTGGAAAATCAACATCAATGCAATTATTATCTCAGTACTTTTTTAATTGACTCCTTTGACATAGACATCGCTGGCTGGGCCAGCATTTTATTGCTTGTCCCTTGAGAAGATGGTGGTGAGCTGCCTTCTCGAATTGCTGCAGTCCACCTGCTGTGGGTTGAACCACAATGCCCTCAGGAAGGGAATTTCAGGATTTTGACCCAGTGACAGTGAAGGAACAGCGATATATTTCCAAGTCAGGATGGTGAGTGGCTTGAGGGGAACATGCAGTTGGTGGTATTCCCATGTATCTGCTGCCCTTGTCCTTCTCAATGGAAGTGGTTGTGAGTTTGGAAGGTGCTGACCAGATCTTATCTCCGTTCTAAAGGTTGTCTCTTCACTCTGAGGCTGTGCCTCCTGGCTGTAGTCTGTCCTACAAGTGGAAGTATTTTCTCCACATCCCCTCCATCCAGGCCTCTCAGTATGCTAAACTCCATTGAGCACAGACCCAGAGTCTTCAACTGCTCCTCAGATGACAAGCCCTTCATTCCGGGATCATTCTTGTGAACTTCCTCTGGACCCCCTCCAAAGTCAGCATATATTTCCTTAGATACGGGAACCAAAACTGCTCACAGTATTCTAAATGCGGTCTGACCAGAACCTGAATTACTAACTCTTTTAAGACTAGGATTGAGTTGATCAGGACCAGGAGACTTGTCAAGCCACAGGTGCATCCATCAGTTAGCTTAGTACTCCAGGAGGGGGACCTCAATGTTCATCATCAACAGCGGCTCAGCAGCATTACTAGTGACTGAGCTTGTCATGACCTGAAGGACGTTGCTCCTAGACATTAGTCTGTGGCAGATGGTGAAGGAAACAAGAAGGAAAAACATACTTGACCTGAGTATCACCAATCTACTGGCTGCAGATGCATCTGACCGTTACAGTATTGGTAAACGTGATCAGTGCATAGTCCCTGTAGCGACAAACTCATGTCCCCACGTTGAACATACTTTCCATCATATTGTGTCCCACTATCACTGTGGTAGATGCAACAGACTTGGAACAGATCTAGAAACTCAAGACTGGGCATCCATGAGGTACTGTAGGCCATCAGCAGCAGCAAAATTGAACTTAAACATAATCTGCAACCTCGTGGCCTTGCATATCCCCTATTCTGCCATCATCATCATCAAGGCCTGGATCAACCCTAGTTCAATGAATACTGCAGGATGGCATGCCAGGAATAGCACCAGGCATTACAAAAAATGAGGTGTCAACCTGGTGGAGCTATAAAGACTACTTGTATGGTGAGCAGGAATTAAATGACAGTGCTAAGCAATCCCACATTCAAAAGATCAGATCTATGTTCCGCACTCGTGCCACAAAAATTAAACAACTCACTAGAGTAGGAAGCTCTATAAATCTCCCACCGTCAATGGTAGGGGCGCCCAGTACATCAGTGCCAAAGATAACACTGAAGCACTTGCAGTTATCTTCAGCCTGATACATCAAGTGGCTGATCCACATCAGCCTCCTTCCCAGGACCCCAGCATCACAGATGCTAGTCTGCTGTCAATTTGACTCATTCTGTGCATTTTCAGGAGATGGATGAAGGCACTGGATATTACAATATCTACGGGCCCTGGTAACATTCTAGTCATAGTTCCACCTCTGGTGCCCCTAGCCAAGTAGTTCCGGTATGGTCACTGGCATCTACCCCACAGCGTGAAACATTGTCCAGTATATCCTGTACGTATTAAACAGGACAAATCCAACACGGTCAGTTACAACCCCCGTTACTATTTTCTTTATCATCAGTAAAGTAATGGAAGGTGTCATCAACAGTGCTATCGAGCCACATTTGCTGAGCAATAACCTGCTCACTTATGCTCACAGTTTGTGTTTTGCTGGTGGCACTCAGCTCCTGACCGCAGTACAGCCTTGTTTCAAACATGGACAAAATATATGAACTTCACAGGGGAGGTGACAGTGACTGCCCTTGACAGCAATTCTGCATTTGATCAAGTACGGCATCAACAAACTCCGGCAAAACTAGAATAAATGGGAATCAGGAGGAAATCCCTCTACTGGTTGCAGTCATATTTACCACAAAGGAAGGTGGTCATGGTTGTTGGAGGTTAGTCATCTCAGCTCCAGGACATCTCTGCAGAAGACGCTTAGGGTAGGTCTTAGGCCTAACCATCTTCAGCTCCTTCATTAGTGACCTTCCCTCCAGCACAAGGTCAGAAGTTAGGATATTAACTAAGGATTTCTCCATATTTAGTGCCATTCACATGAACTCAAATACTTAAGCAGCCCATATATAAGTGCAGCCATTCGAACTGACAAGTGGTAAGTAACATTCGTGCCATACAAGAGCCAGTAATGACCATCTCTAACAAGAGCAAATTTAACCATTGCCACTTGACAATCAATAGCATTACCATCACTGAATCCTCTACCGTCAACACCCTGTGAGTTACCTTTGAACAGAAAATGATCTGGAATAATCATATAAATACTGTCCCTATAAGAGGAGGTCAGGGGCTAGGAATTCTGCAGCAAGTAACTTATTTCCTGACTCCCCAAAGCCTGTCTGCCATCTACCAACGAACAAGTCAGGAGTGCGATAGAATGCTTTCCACTTGTGCGGATGAGTTCGCATTCAACAAGATTCAAGAAGTTTGACACTACCTAGGACAAAGCAACACATCCACAATCATTCACTTCCTCCAGCACTGACACTAACAGTGTGCATACTATCCACAATAAGCACAACAGAAATTTGCCAAGCATCCTTATAAAGCACCTTCCAAACCCATGACCACTTCCATTTAGAAGGACAAAGGCAGTAAATACATGGGAATACCACCACCTGCAAGTTCCCCTCCAAGGCAATCTCCATCCTGACTTGGAAATACAAGGGCGTTGATTCTAGGTCAAAATTCTGAACTTCCTTCCTAACAGCGCTGTGGGTGTACTTACAACAAATGGACTGTGACGGTTCAAGATGGCAACTCACCACTACCTTCTCAAGGGTAATTAGGAAAGGACATTAGATGCTGGCCAATCTAATAAATCCCATATAAATCAATATAATGATAAATGAATTATGCTCCCTCCTCAGTCCAGCTAAGTATAACACAGAGGAAAACCATGGTTAACAGTGTAACTATGGATAAGAACATTCATCTGATCACACTGACTATCACAACTAACAACAACTTACATTTAAATAAGACCATCAGAAGTAGGAACATTTGACCCATTGAGCCTGCTGTGCTATTCAACAGGATCATGGGTGATCTGATACTCCTCAGTCCACTTGCCTGCCCGGTCTTTCGGCAGCTTGTAGCAGACTTTCGGACTGGCGTGGCCTTAGTGTGGACTTCTGAGGTGATTCCAGAGCAGTCTCCTCTACTGGAGAGGCTCAAGGTGAAGCCTGGTGGTTTGGAGTCAAGGCCCAGTGCAGAGTGGAGGCTAGGCACCGGTGTGGATTGGGTTGGTAGGACTGTTGTTCTGAACGTTTTACTTCTATCTTCTAATTTATTCTTATGAATTGTAATGGCGGACTTTTTATTTCTTTATTTTTCTAGTTTTTATCTGAAGAACTTTATTGAGGAATATGTACCTAGGTATCTTGTACCTAAGATGGTGTGCAAGTGGTGACTTGTAAACTTTTCACTGTACTCATTGAAGTACATGTGACAATAAAGCTCATTCAATTCAAAATGATTCAATTCAATTCAAAACTGCTTACAGTACTCCGAATGTAGTCTCATCAGCACCTTGTATAGCTCCAGCATGATTGCCTAACTCTTATGCCCTAAACTCATTGAAATAAGGACCAACATTACATTAGTCTCCCTGATTGCCTGCTGCACTTACTGTGTGCTAGCTTTCTGAGTTTCATGCACAAATATCCCCAAGTCCATTTGTATTACAGCTTTCTGTAGTTTCTCTCATTTAAATAATATTCTCTTCTTGTAAATTGAACAATTTCACACTTTTCTACATTATACTCCAATTTCCAATTGTTCGCCACTTAGTTACCTATCTCTCTGTAAATTGTTTGTATCCACGACATGCCTTTCCATCTATTTTTTGTGCCATCTGCAAATTTGGCTACAGCATCTTTGCTTCCTTACTACAAGTCATTAACATATATATCACTTTTAATGCAATCAAATAAATAAATGACACTTCACAGGTGATCTATAAAGCAAAATTTGACAACAAACCACAAAAGGAGCTGTTACCCAGATGGCGAAAAGCTTGGTTAAACAAGTAGGTTTTGAGGAGTGTCTGAAAGGAGGAGAGTAACAGAAAGCCAGAGAGGTTTAGAGAGGGAATTTCAGAGCGGAGAGCCTTAGCAGCTGAAAATGCATTTATTAGTGAGGAGCAAATAAAATGGGGAATGTTGAAAAGACCAAAATTAAAGGAATTCAGTTATCTTGGATAGTTGTGGGGCTGGCAGAGATTACAGAAATAGAACATCATGGAAGGATTTGAAAACAAGGATGAGAAATTTCAAATGGGCATCCTTGGAAGAGGCTTGTCTGACCTTCTAATACTTTGTCAGGATTCTTGTTAAAAACAAAATCAACATGTGATAAAAGAAATACAGAAATATAAATCGGGGGAGTAAGCCAATCAGCCCCTCTAACCTGCTCTCCCATTCAGTAAAATCATGGTTGGTCTGATAGTGACTTCAAATTTACATTCCTGCCTATCCCCAATGGATTTCAACACTTTGGTTACCAAGAATAGATCTACTGTTCCCTTAAAAGTATTCAAGGAGGAAACCAGAGCAAACCCAAGGAAAATATGCAAATTCCACACAGAGAGTGGCCTGAGGCTGGAATCCAGCCTGGGTCCCTGGTGCTGTGAGGTAACAGTGCTAGCCACTGAGCCACTGTGCTGTCCTGTCCAACCTTTCCTCATCAGAAAACTTGCCGATTCCAGGTATTAGTCTCATAAAATAGAAATTTGATTGAGGATACAGAGTTAAGCAAAATAGTAGGGAGTTTTAATAATTAGAAAAGCTTTGTTCTCTCTGAAAGCAAGCTTGCTTGGGTAGAGGAAATTTTCATCTTTGAATTACATGGATTCAAACCTCACTCTGGGTTTTGAGCATGTAACGTAGCTGGAGTGCCAGAGGGTGCTGTTCATTGGAAAACATTGAACATGAAAGCTTACACCATGCAAAGCACCGTTAAGTAGCACCTGGAACATCAAGAAGCTCTCTCGTGCCTCAGAAGAAATAGTGATAGGGCGTCTGTGTAATAAACATGGAAAATATTATTAAAGTTCCAGGCATGTGATGTCTCCTCAAAAAGAGCAACAATAGGAAGAGGTTTGCTTCAAACTCTGAAATCCTTACTTCCAACTGGACCTCTCCTTATAGAATTGCCCATTAGTCAAGTCTTCTCCTTCATCCAGGTCCTGTAACTTCCTACCTGTTGCTTCATTGGACCCAAAAGATAAAACAGGAAGGAGCCTGTTACATCCAGAGGGAGGGAATGACTCCTCTGGACCTCTCCTGGTACATGTACAAAATCATCCTGCTTGCCAGGAGTGGCAAAAAAAATTTCAGATCTGCTGACCACACATTACGTTTCAGTATAATGAGCTTGCACTACCTTTACTGTGCCTAAACTCTGACAACATATTGGGGCATTGAAATTTTTGCTAATTATTCCAGCAATTGTTTTCATCAGTAATTTGAAGAAAATATAACTTTTCAACATGACATGCAACTATTAGGCTGTTTCAAAGCTGAAGTGGTGAGTGCTCCAGGTTGAGTTAATGGGTCTCAGGTACAGGCCGACTAGTAATTTGACAGTTGATACATTAACAGTGGTTCAGTGGTTAGCACTGCTGCCTCAGAGTGCCAGGGACTTGGGTTCAATTCTAACCTTAGGTGATTGTCTGTGTGGAGTTTGCACATTCTCACTGTGTCTGTGTGTGTTTCCTCCGGATACTCTAGCTTCCTCCCACAGTCCAAAGACCTGCACGTTAGGGAGATTGGCCATGCTATATTACCCGTAGTGTCCAGGGATGTACAGGTTAGGTGGATCAGCCATGGGAAATGCAGGGTTACAGGGATAGGATAGAGGGTGGGTCTGGGTGGGATGCCCTTCAAAGGCTGAGTGGCTTGCTTCCACACTGTAGGTATTCCAAAACTGAGCTGTTGGCATTGCTACACAGATTTATTAATGAATGAAGTTATATAATCCTTTCATTTTTATACTTAATTATGTTAAGTGAATTCAAGTATTCTAATGCAGCTGTTTACCAATTCAAAATTAATATGCTGCTGATTTTGTGCAGAGAATTGACAAACGAACAGCCTTTTCTGAAGGCACTGAGTTGAATGCTACAACTCAACATTAATAAATTAGTGACACCCAATCAAAATTCACAAAATAGAACTTTCAAACTGACAATGTGGAGCTTCAGAGTAGCATATATATGGAAGAAGATCACGAATAAGTAATTTAGCCTCTCATGTCTGCTTCACCATTCATTTAATTAGATCATGGCCACTGTGATTGTGGTACTGACCTTTTTTTCTAATTAACCTATTCAGAGATATTATTACACAACTCTGGAGCAGATGGGACTTGAAGCCAGGTCTCCTAGTCCAAGGGGTAGGGATACTACCACCACAGCACAACTCAACATTCCTGCCTTCCCTAATACCCTTTGACTCCCTTGTTAGTCAAAACGTGACCGAGTCAGTTTTAAAAATATTCAATTAACCTGCCTGAACTGCTCACCAGAAAACTTCTGCAGACCCACACCACTCAGAAAAAATATCTCCATATCTCCATAATAAATGGGACACCACTCACTTTAAACTGGAATCCCTAGTTCTAGTCTGCCCCATATGGAGAAACATCTTTTCAGCACCCAGCCTGGTAATTCCCCTCAGAATTTTAATTGTTTCAATAAAATCACAATTCTTTCTTCCAAACACCAATGAATAAAGGCCCAATCTTTCCTTATTCTGGAATTCATTAAGTGAACATTCTCTGAACAGTTACTAATGTAGCTCTGCCCTTTCTCAAATTAGGACAGCCAAACAGTACCTCAGACCCTAGATCAGTGGTCCCGAACCTTTTCAATATTAAGGCACACTTCAAAGACACAAACAATTCCGTGGCACATCCACCTTTATCAGCCAAATTGATTGCTCATAAACATTACATTGACTTATACTTACTATGATTACGGCCTTACTAGAGAAGTTTCAATATAGTGCATACAGCAAGCTAATGATGGATCAAAAGCATTATTGTTTCAAATCCATTGGAAAAGGTACACTATCTTCCATTGCGAACACAGACACATCTTCAATATCTGCTCAACTCTGCTATTTCTAACTATTCGTGAACAATGGATCAGACCAAAACACAAAGCAAATTGAAATTTACTGGGTTATTGGGAAAGCTGAGTCCACGAGTACATGCACAGCCTTTTGATCTGGGGTGGAATGGAATTGATGAGAGGACCACCTGCAAATCTTGTTCAACTGACAAGCGCTCCCTCCTTTTGATCTTCGTGTAAGTTAGTGTTGAAAATTCTAGCTTGCTGAGGTATGCTGTTGCAAACATCAAAAGTACAGCAACAACATGGTCAGTGATCTTTGGATATTCACATACTACAGCCTAATGGGTACAAAGATACCTCTCCAAACTTCAGCTTCATCGTACAGTCTCTCTGTATCTCTGTGTATTTCTCTTTTCCTTTTAACACCAGCTTTTGTGATGAATTGGAAGACACTGAAGTAAACAAATCATGTGACCAGTCATAGTCTTCCACATTTGTTGAGGCAAAGTAAAAATCAAACTTCTCTTGCAGTGCTTTGAGATATTTGAATATGAAGCCCTGATTTTATGTAATTCACGATTTTCATGTCTTGCTCTAATACTGCAAGTGACTCTGGTGGCATTGTTCTGGCTACAAGAGCTTCCCGAAGGAGGATCTGATTGATGATCTGAATGTCAGGATTTCACTCTTTTACCTTACGGACAAACACATTGATTGTCCCCGTCATAGAGGCTGCTCCATCCGTGCAAATACTCCAACACAGGGCCCTAGTAAGTTTGTCTTCCCTCAAGCAGCAGTTACCCAAAGTATTTCTTCACCGGTCCCATGACTTGGTATCTCCTCACAAAAGGAAAAATTGTCCTGAATGGAATCCCCATCAACATAACTGAACATTGGCCAGTGACTGGCAGTGCCTGCTCATAATGGTAGACTTGACAATCTGCACAGCAAATGTCCCAGTGGTAACTAACCTCTTGCACTGCCTCCTCGACATCAGTTGACATGTCGTCAATTCGCTGTTCAACTACGTTATCAGAGAATGAAACTTTATCGATCTCTTTTACAACATCAGCTCCTCACATCATTCCTATGATTTGTTACATGCAGGCATGATTCAGGTTTTGGCATTGGTTTGAGGTTCTTTAACTT
Source organism: Rhincodon typus (assembly GCF_021869965.1). NCBI lineage: Eukaryota > Metazoa > Chordata > Chondrichthyes > Orectolobiformes > Rhincodontidae > Rhincodon > Rhincodon typus. Next base: position 675,760 of record NC_063363.1, read on the forward strand.
TGCTAAAAGCTCTACCACCAGATAAGTAGCCCCTTGAGCTTCATCTGATAGCTGTATAAACTCTGCCAGACATTTGGTATTTGATATTTTGTTCTCTCAAGCTCTTTAAGTACTGAATATGTTTTTTTTCAAGAAATGGATATTTCATCTATAAATGGCGTCTTAACTGACTTTGTACGACCACAGAATTTGCCAACTTCTTTCTGCAGATGGGACATTCTGGTTAGGAGTAAGTGTTATCTCATGTCCATGAAAATCCAAAGTTAGATAGCTCTCATTGTCTTGTCTCTGAATAGTTCTTGCTTTTTGTTCTTTGGATGCAGATGTTTCAGCGACTGAATATACAGAGGAAATTGCCTTTTTTTACAAGAAAGTTATCCATTTCGTAGAATCTAAGACTTTGATCGGTAGCTTAACTAAAAAAACTTCCAAAAATATTTACCTTAAAAACATTGTTAACGTGGAAACCTATCCAGGAGGGCAGCTCAGTCCAACTAATGCACATTTCTTTACTGCACAGGCGCAGTTTCTTCTTGTTACAAGAGATACGATCCTCGTTCATGGCGTATGCTCAGACTGAATATTTGCAAGCAGGCTTCGTAATGAGCAAGTTTCCCATCTTCAGTGTGTGAATGGTGGTGAATGTCCATGCATGTGCAGTGACGATTTTCCATGAATACATGGTGTTGGATGTCAACATGAAGTGGCTCAGCTTCCCAAGAATTTCAAGGCACACTTCTCACCTTAACACAGCACCACACCAGTTGACAACCTCCGTAACATGGGCCACCAATGCCTTGCATAAATGTGAACCTTCCTCCTTGATAGTCCATTCCTCTTGCAAATAGCAAGATTCCATTTGCCTTCCAAAATCACTTACATCCACATTTCTTGTGTTCCTGCATGAGTCAGTACCTTTATACAGCTGATAATGTAGAGTCTGTTCCTGCAGTGCATTCTGATAACTCTTCAACTGCACTGAAAAAATGAAGGAATCATACCATATTCTACATTTAGAAAACACAACTAAAAATCCCCAAACAATCCAAATACAGGAGTTTCAATTTAGTGTCAGAAACCTAAAGTCCTAATGTAATTACAAAACCTGGATAGAAGATAATAAACTGCTGCATTTCTCTTTCAAAGGGGCCACTCATGGAAAAGGAATGTTTCCAAATAAAGACTGAAGATATCACTGAATCTGATAAATAATTGGAAAAATCAGACTCTTCACACACGGTGTATACTGAGTATTTGGATGCGGAAGTCTTAGGGTTGCATGAAACATTACTTCATGAAACGGATATTGTCATCTAGCTGTGACTGTCCCCAGAACTTCTTGCAAACATTTCACTGTTTTCCCCTACCCACTACCCTCATCAATCTCTACATTCCTTTCCGACAGTGGCGTTTCACTGGGAATGAATGGAAGTCACTAGGTTCACTCCCAGGATTTTGTGCAAAGTTCAATCTCTAAGCGAGAGAAATAGCAAACAAAATGACAGTCAAAATGCATCCCCTCCCACTGCAATCGAGTCTTCAAAGGAATTCAGAAAGCCTTGAATAAAACAAAGCTGTCCTGTGGTACACATACTTTTGACTCCTTTCACTATGATGCTGTCATTTGGAAATGAACAATAAGTTTGAAAACAAAGAGATAAGGCCAAGAAATGAAGAGAGAAAGACAAGAGAAAATAGAAAAAAAATGACAGGAAGAAAAAGGAAATAAGTGAGATAAAAGATTGTTCTAAAAATTTCGGTAGCCAAATTTGATGTAGGTTCACAAAATTATTAAAGAGCTGATTATATTGCTGCAGAGTTAACAGAAAATGCATAAAAGCTGCTGAAGCAACATACGCCTCCAATCCTGCTGCCTTCTGCAGGATGTAATTTAAACCAGTCCCTTCAAGTAGCAAAAGGGAAATCCACCTAAATTAGCGAACAGAGCCCCAGTTATGACACTGGGACTTGACTGCAAATTTTACCCAAGGCTTGTGCAGGGAACTACATGCCATTCTCATCAGGCCAACATCAACTTCTCTGGCCTTCATCATGATAAAGATGGTCTTGATGCACAGGATAACATGCAAAACACTTTTATTTAAAGGGAAGCTACACTTGTTGAGAGATAATTCCACCCTTCAGTGACTGTCTGTGTGGAGTTTGCACATTCTCCCCATGTCTGTGTGGGTTTCCTCTGGGTGCTCTGGTTTCCTCCCGCAGTCCAAAGATGTGCAGGTTAGGTGGATTGGCCATGGGAAATTGTCCATAGTGTTCAGGGATGTGTAGATTAGGGGGAAGGGTCTGGGTGGGATGCTCTGAGGTTCAGTGGACTTGTTGGGCCGAAGGGCCTGTTTCCACAGTGTGGGAATCTATAATATCTATAATGACAAGAGGCAGTAAGTAAAAATGCATCTTTCCTTATAAAGGCTGCTGTGAGCCAGAGTGCTCCTATAAGGCCCTGAAAGTAACACTGGAGCTCTTCTGTCACAGGTTTCTCTTCTCCCCACCTTCCAACGACTTCGATACTTTCCCAATTGTTAGGTGAGTAGCGGTGCCTATTCCTTTAAGTTCCCTGCAGACCAACATCCTGTATATGCCAGCCGGGTCACACCTCAAGCCAGATTTGTGAGCTAGAATGATAAGGATGATGACGACAGATTGTAGGAGTTAAATCTTCCAGACCTCAAGTAGCTGATGGGCCGATGGTTATTGTTCACCTCAGCCCTTGGTTAGATGACGATCAAGTGGCATCTCAAGGAAGCAATGGTAACAAAGAGACAGATGCCAAGAGGGTCAGCGAACAATTTCTACCGCTGACCCATCACAGCTGATGGGAAAGGTGTAGCCAGTGACAATTCCAGTGGAGATGGAGGCAAGGAAATACACGTCAAGAAATGGAATGATAACAAGCCTCAACATCCACATTTTCTGTCATTTTCATTTTGTGTTCTATTGGTTTCAGATTGGATCATAAAACAGAATCCAATCTTGATAGTACCACAAAATATAAGATATTGTCCTTCTCTACTAACTATGCCATATATATTGCTTATTCATGTAAGAAAGCAGAACACAAAGCATAACTGTTTTCTAACATCTGAATATTACATTTCCATCTCTTGAAACTCCTATTGAAGCAAATTACACTGTCTACATGCTCTTCCGCTGTACATCTTAACTTATTAAAATCAACACTTCACACACCATTTTTACACTTAGCTCTTTCCTGAAATTTCAAAGACAGGGAATTCTTCATTTATCCCATAAGACCACAAGGCGTAGGAGCAGGAGTTGGTCATTTAGCTCATCGGGTCTGCTCTGCCATTCACTGGCACCAGGACTGTTCTAATAATCCTCAATTCCACTTTCTTCTCTTTTCTCTAGAACCCTTGATTCTCTTACTGTTTATCTCAGCACAACCATACCTTAATTTTTACAATCTATTGTTACTGAAACTTACATATGGTGTCATTTAAACCAAATAATCACAGATTTATTCAGTCTTCTCTCCTACCTTTTATAAACATGGTGGTATACACACATTGGAACTCTGCCCTTCATTTAGAACATGAAAACATAAAATCTAGGAGCAGGAATAGGCAATTCAGCCCACAAGCCTGTTCCACCATTTTACACAATCATGGCTGATCTCAACTTGGCCTCAAATCCACTTTCATGCCCACTGTCCGTAACCCTTCAAACCATTAAAAGTTAAAAATCTGTCCATCTCTTCCTCCAATTTGCTCAATGTCCTGACATGAACCACACTCTAGGGTGGTTAATTCCACAGAATCATGACTCTTCCAAAGAAGGAATTCTACTTCATCTCTCATTTAAATCTGCTACCGCTTATTGTAAAACTATGACCTCTTGTTCTAAATTACACCCCAAGGAAACATCCTCACTATGCCTGCTTTGTAAATCCTCTTTTAGTGTCTTATATACCGTAATTAAATCTCCACTCATTCAGTTAAACTCTACAGAGTACAGACCTAAACTTCTCAATCTCTCTTCATAACACAAACACCTCATCTCTGGAATCAAGCAGATGAGCCTCCTCTGAACTACCTCTATTGCAACTATATCTCTCCTTAAGTAAGGGGATCAAAATTGTATGCAAGAGTCCAGAAGTGGTCTCACTAATGCCTAATACAGGTGCAGTCTCACTCATGCTTTGTACAGTCACAGCAATACTCCCTACTTTTCTATTCCTTTTGCAATAAATGCCAAGATTCCATTTGCCTTCCTTATTACCTACTGTACTTGTATGCTACCTTTCTGTGATTCATGCAGGAGGACACCCAGATTCCTCAGAACCAAAGCACTGTGACGTTTCTCTCCATTTAGATAATAAGTTGCCTTTCTATTCTTTTGACCAAAATGGACAACCACACACTTATCCACATTGAACTTCATCTGCCAAATTTTTGCCCATTTATAAATTTCTTTTCTCTTCATTGTGACTTACATTACCACATATTTTAGTGTCATCTGCAAATTTAGCTATAACACTTTCTACGCCTGTATCATTGATACAGATTGTAAATATTCGGGGACCAGGACTGAACTCTGTGGTACCAACTAGTTGCACTTTGCCAAGAGAAAGACCCATTTACCCCAATTCCACTTTCTATTAGTTAGCCAGTCCCCTATCCAAGCTAATATATTTCCCCTAACCCCGTGACCTTACCTTGTGTATAAATGTTTGTGTGGCACCTTATTAAATATGTTCCAGCAGTCCAGGCACACATCTACAGAATCCCCATTAGCATCTTTGCTTGCTACCTGTTTGAAGGGCTCTCGCAAATTAGTTAAACACGATTTACCGTACATAAAATCATGCTGATTCTGATGGATTGTGTTTTGACTTTCCAAATGTCCTTCATTAATAATGGATTCTAACAAATTCCCAATGACACATGTTAAACTAACTGCTCTTGTTTCCCACTTTCTGCCTTCCTTGCTTCTTGAATAATGGCGTCATTCAGGTGGCTTCTGATTTCTGAACATCCAACTTTTGAACACTTGTACTTACGAATGCAATCCCACACAGGGGGTGAAATTTTAAATACCCAACATTTCTTATACTTATGAGCAGTTGCTTTATTGTTCTGACTTGCACACAAACTTACTTGCAAATGGACTCCAGAACAGAACTCACTGGGGACTGCCCGTATGAGCATTTTTCCAATCCACTGGAACTTTCCCCGTTTCCAGGAAAATTTGGAACATTATAACTGTGATGATACTATGGCTTTAAGAGACATATTTTGTTCTGGTTTTGTTTCTGAAGAAAGGTTTTGAGCCATAAGTGAGAAGCAGGGTCTGTTCCAAGCCCATAAAGTAAACAGCGTTAGAGGCTTTGGGGTTATTTTGAAGTTGAAACAAACAATGGAAGCAGCATGAAGGGCTTGGAGCCAAGCTTCCACAGAACCCGGATTTTAATTTAACTTTCAGCAGTTGCTGGGTCTTGAAGCTGGATACAAATAGCAAGGGCCCTAACACTGATCCTTGTGGAACTCTACTGGACCTAGCCTTCCAGTCACAAAAACACCCCTCAACCATCACCCTCTGCTTCTTGCCACTCACGCAATTCTGGACCCAATTTACCAAACTTCCTTGGATCCCATGGGCTTACATCCTTGCTATCAGCCTCCCATCCCTTACCAAAGCCTTGCTGAAGTTCCAGTAGACTACATCAAATGCATTATTCTCATCTACTTCAAAGAACTAATCAAGTTGGTCAGTCATAACCTCCCCTTAACTAAACAATGCTGACTGTTATTGATTAACCCCTGCCTTTCCAAGCACAGAATAATTCCATTCCCCAAAATTCCTTCCAATAGTTTCCCCACCACTGAGTTTGGACAGACTGGCCTGTAGTCACTTGGTTTATCTCTTGCTCCCTTCTTGAATAACAGTATCACATTGGCTGGCCTCCAGTCTTCTAGCACCACTGCTGTGGCCAGGGAGGAACTACATCATCTTAACAGCCCCAGTTATCTGGTCCTGGAGATTTATTGACTTTAAAACTGGTCAGACCACTCAGAACCTCTTGTCTATGCTAATTTCTTTAAAAATGTCTTGTGGTGCAATGGTAGTATCCCTAGCTCTGAGCCAGGAGGCCTGCGTTCAAGTGCCACCAGGTCTAGAGGTGCATAATAACATTTCTGAACAGGTTGTTTAGAAAATAGAAATTACAGTCCCTCTCCCTGATTTCTATACCCACATTGTCCCTCTCATTAATGAACACTGATACTCAACATTCATTTAAATCCCTAAACACATCCTCTGGCTCCATGTACAAATTACCACTGTGGTCCTTAACTGCCCCTACCCTTTACCAGTTATCCTTTTGCTCCTAATGTAAAATACTTGGGATTTTCCTTTATTTTACTTGCCATTTTTCTTTCAAGCCCCCTTTTTGTTCTAGTTTAAGTTTCCTCCTTGCATAGCTATATTTGAGGGCTTCTGCTGTTTTGAGCCCTCGGAGTCTGCCATAAGCCTCCCTTTTCCTTTGTGTCTTGTCCTGTACATTCCCTGATATGCAGGGCTCACAGAATTTGTTGGTGCCACCCTTTATCTTTATGGGAAGATGTTGCCCCCATACGGTCTCTATTTCCTTCTTGAATGCATTCCACTGCTCTGACACAGATTTACCCCAGTCAAATCATACATGGTCTTATTAAAATTGGCTTTTCTCCAGATTAGAACTTCGATTTCAGGCCCATTCTTGTCCTTTTCCATAACAATCCTGAATCTAATGGAGTAATGATCACTGTCTGCAAAATGCTCCCCAACTGACATTGCTAACAGTTGCCCAGCTTCATTTTCTAAAATTAAGTCTAGGACTGCCCCCTGTCTTGTAGAACCTTCTGCATATTGGCTTAAAAATCTCTTCTGGATCTATTTTAAGAACTCTACTGCCTCTAAACGTCCTACACTATGGCTACTCCAGTTAATAGAGTCAAAGAGTCATACAGCATGGAAACAGACCCTTCCAACAAGTCCATGTCCAACATAATCCCAAACTAAACTAGTCCCACTTGCATGTTCCAGATTCATAACCTTCCAAACCCTTCCTATTCATGTGCTAATCCAAGTGTCTTTTAAATGTTGAAACTGTGCCTGCATCTACCACTTCCTCTGGCAGTTCATTCCACACACAAACTACTCTGTGTAAAAAAATTGCCCCTCATTGTCTTTTTTAAATCTCTCTCCCCTCACTGTAAAAATGTGCTCCGTAGTCTTGAAATCCCCCATCCTCGGGAAAAGACACCTATCATTAACCCTATCAATACCCCTTATGATTTTATAAACTTCTATAAGGTCACCTCTCAACCTCCTACGCTCCAGTAAAATAAGTCTCAGCCTATCCAGCTTCTCTTTATAACTCAAATTTTCCATACCCGGCAACATCCTGGTGAATCTCTTCTGAGCCCTCTCTGGCTTAATAATATCCTTCCTATAACTGGGCGACTAGAACTGGACACAGTATTCCAGAGGTGGCCTCACCAATGTCCTGTACAATCTCAACATAATACCCAACTCCTATACTCAAAGAACTGAGCAATGAAGGCAAGTGTGCCAAACGCCTTTTTAACCACTCTGTCTATATGTGACATAAACTTCAATGAATTATGTACCTGAATACGTATGTTTGGGGAAGTTGGAATCTCCTACTAGCACTACCTTATAAATTTTACACTTCTCTGAATTTGCCTACTTCTCTGTTCTTGTACTTCTCTTGCATTGTTGGGGGCCCTGTAGTACACTCCCAGTAATGTAATTGCTCCTTTTCAATTTTCAAGTTCTACTCTTCTGGCTTCATTCAGAGGAGCCATCTAAGATATCATCCCTCCTTACTGCAGTAATTGATTCCCTGATTAATAATGCAACACACCCTCCTCATTTACCTCCTTCCCTGTCTCACCTGACGATCCCATATCCTGCAATACTGTGCTGCCAAACCTGTCCTTCACGTAACCATATCTCAGTGATAGCAATTACATCATATCGCCATGTTTTATTTTGTTTCCTCAAATCATCTGTCTTGTTTGTCAGACTCCTCTCATTGAAATAAATACCATTCAACATTGCCAAAGTCCATTGTGCCTTAACTGACCTATAATTTCTATGCTTTCTTGATTCACTTGGGGTCTCTTCTAATTTTGGCCATTCGTCTCCCCCACTGAACCTTCTCTCTGCACCTACCAGCTGCCAAGTTTAAATGCTCCCTAACAGCACTAGCAAATCTCCCCATAAAGATGCTGGTCCCATTCCGGTTCGGGTCTCGTTCAGGTCCCTCCTCCACTATCTCTCCAGCCACATATTCCTCTGGACTAACTTCTTAATTCTAAACTTACCAGCATGTGACACCTAACTAATCTTTTGGGACCCGTTTTTTAAATCTACTTCCTAGCTCCCTAAATTCTGCTTTTAGGACCTCAACCCTTTCTCTCCTGATGTCCTTGGTTCCAATATGTACCATATGCTCTGTCTGTTTGCCCTCCCCCTTCAGGATGCCCTGCAGACATTCAGTGATATCTCTGACCTTGGGAACAAAGGGCAACATACCATCCTGAAGTGTTCTGCAGCCACAGAAACACCTACTTGTTCCTTTATCAAATGGCAGAGCAGGTTTGAAGGGCCAAATGGCATACTCCTCCTTTGAATTTGAAGTAATATCCTTTTTCAAACTCTGTCATTGGAATATTTGTGCTTGAACTGCCGACCCTGGGCAATAAATGTGGAAGTAGATGGTCCAAAAAGGTGCACATAATCCCAAACCACGCAGTACTTTGAAACAAAAGCCACAGGGAGCCACACACAAGGAATGCATCCCTGAGCAGCTATTATAACCATCAAATCTCTATACAATACACAGGATATCCCTATTCACTTGGAATTCCTTTGTTTAATGGAGCAAGTGATTTTGGAAGTCTAGGTTTATTTTGGTAACAATACACATGTATAAGTGCATAATATACGTATTGGCTCAAACACCTGCAAGTTTCCCTCCAAGCTACTCACCATCCAGACTTGGAAATATATCACAGTTCCTTGTGTTGCTGGCTGAAAACTCTGAAACTTCCTTTCCAACAGCATTGTGGGTCTACCTACTGCATATAGACTGTAGTGGTTCAACAAGCCAGCTCACCACCACCTTCTCAACGGCAACTAGTAATGGGTAATAAATGCTGGCCCAGTCAGTGGTGCCCACACCCCATGAAAGATTAAAGAAAATCCATGTGAAAGACCTCGATATCATAAACACAACCTGTGAATCTGCAGATGTCATGAAATTGGGAGTGTGGTCAATACAAAAGAGGGCTGCAACTGGTTATAACATTATCAAACTTGCAGAATGGGAACATCTTTGGAAAATAAATTTCAACATACTAAGATATTATATTTTGGCAATAAAAGGAGGGTGCATTTCATCTAGAAAATTATACGTGAAATGGGTTAGAGAAGGAAAAGGAATCTAACAGTACAAATACATAAATCACTGACAGCCACACTCCCAATTTCATGACACATAGGTTAACAAGACCTTAAAACAACAGAAAATCATGCACTAAAGTTTATTTTTAGATAGACAGAATTGAAATGTAGTTACAATGAAATGGTCTTGAAATTTGGTTAGGTTACACACTACAAGTCCAATTTTGATTGCTATTATAAAAGGCCATAGAGAGTTAAGGGGTGGCCGATTAGAGATCTTTAAGTTGAGTAAGGTTTTGAATAAATAGACAAGTGGATGTTTCCACATATGAAGACAGCTGAAATAGGGACCATAAATGTAAGATAGTTATCAAGCTATTCAGAAAAAAAATTCTCCACCCAAAGAGGGGTGAGAATATGGAACTCCTAGAACAGAAAATTGTAATTGAAATTAACACTACAAATATACTTAAAGAGAAGCCAAACAAGCGTATGGGACAGATGTAATTAATGGGTTATGATGCCAGAATTAAATGAGGAAAGATGGGAGGAGGCTTGAGTGAAACAGAAATACCAACATGGCCAGATGGACTGCTTCTGTGCTGTATATGCAATATAATTCTATTTTTCATATGCTCTAACTTCTCAATTATAACCTTCTTATTTTTAATAATTTATTATAAACCATATATTTTAGAATGAATTTAAAATTGAAACATTTCATGGTCCTTCAGTAATTCTGAGCCCATTAGTACAGGAAGGTCCCAAGCCTGTATTGCTGAAATAATGGACCACAGATGAGGTAGCAGTTATGATGCTGCAACTGATTTCAACAGTCCTAGGATAGGGAGCGCCAAATCAGACAGTTTTCGCAAGGCTTCTCACTGTTCGGTAACCATTTGTAAACATCAGTAAAGAGCAAGAACAAACATACTATTGCTGCCACATTTAAAGATCCTTCAAATGCTCAATTTCACAGGAGGTTTGTTTAGGTTTGCATGATTAATTTTTGCTTTGTAAAACTGTGTGCAGAGAAGTGACACAATAAGATTGCATGAAGTAATTATTCAGGTGAATTTTTAAAAGATATTTTCTAAAATCAAAACAAAACCTACAACTACATTCTGTTAGAGTAATAAAACGGATGGTGAAGAACTCCCAAAGCAGCAGGGAAGGGAGATGATTTACAGTTAACAGATCAATGACCCAAACCAGCTGTACAGTGGTGTATGAATAGAATGCACAAATAACCACTTCAATAAACAAACCAGACCCTTCTGCAGCCGGCGAGAAAATCTACATTAATCATTGTCATGTCAGACACATAACTCCCTTCAAAACCACGAACATTAGACTCAAAATTCAAATTCTCACCACATACGTTGCACATTTCATCAGAGGTCAGGTCTGTAACCAGAAGTGGTAATCTTAATAATCAAATCCTCAAACCAACTGAAGTGCCCTGGCTGAAACCAACTATTTTAGTACAGACTTGGTACGGATTGAAGTTACAACCTTCTTGTTATGGTTCAGTTCTACTGCAGTCATAAGTATCACTCCAGATCCATGGTAATGCATTTCACACTTAACTGTCCTCTGAAATGAATTAGCAAGCCACTCAGTTCAAGAGTAATTACAGATATGTAACCAGTGATGGTTTTATACAGCCCATGATGGAAAAAAAAAGCTGCCCCTCTCTAATATGTGAAGGCAGAATTAAATTTTAGCCCTGATCCACCCCAGGACAAAGTAACTTGAAAACAGGGATGACAGTTCAAAATGTCAACTCCTGAGGGTTTCTGACACAATGCAGCGATTAACCATTACTTGCTTCAGATTGAGGAAATAAAAACCTTTTGAAAATCAGTGGTGATGGCTTCAGGGTGAGGGGTGGAATTAAAGATGCATTTTTAGCCAACATAGTCAATAGAAACATGATTTGCATTGACATATTTGTCACCAGTGACGAATGTTGCAGAAATGGAAAAACAAAAAGCTAAGAAAAAAAATGTTATTTTGCACTGATGTATTTTTAAATGCAAAGCACTGAAGAAGACTGATCGCAAGGCATGGATCAGATGCAGCAGTGCAGCAGCCCCATGGCTCTACTACTATTTACATAATAATGTCATTAAGATACAGTAGACAATTATCAGACAGCCTTGATGCAGACACATCAGCAAAAGGCATTGCTGGCACCAATGTGCCTCTCAGCCCTGAGGAGCTCCCATTGATTTATGTGATTTAAGCCCACTGTGCCTGGCATACACAGTGATAGCTTCTTCAAACAATCTGTCGGTCACATAATAAACAGACCTGCCATCTGAGCAAGCAGCTCCAGTAAAAGGAACCTCGACGGAGTTTAAAAGCATTGTTACTCAGGGGAGGTGGATGGTGAGAGTTTAAATTAGTTGAATGGAACCTATTTGTGGATTACTTCTTTCCACAATACAAAAATGTTATCATAGTAATTGCTGGAGGAAACAGCTTATTGTGTAACTGTACCAGTAATTTAGAAATGTATCTTTATTCCAGAAATATGTGCAATACTAAGTGATCAACACTACACTCACTAAAAAGTGGCCTAATTCTCATTAAGAATGAGCTACAGATGAGCTGACACCTTGATAAATTAAGTGGGACTGACCTTGATTTTGCAAAAAGATACATGATGTGAAACTGCATTATACACTGACTTTGCATCACTCTTGCCTGCCTAATTTCAAAGTCGCTTCCTGCACATGCCCTGAATATGCTGGAAAACCTTGAAGGGACACAATCTTAATGTACATGGTTAAACTGGCTGACATGATACTAGGATTCCAAAATTAATTGCACGCACATCCATCTTACATGCTAACAACAAACATAAGGCTGCAAGTTGGGCTCTGCACCAGCCGCATGCGCAACTTTCAAGTGTTTTTAGGAACTTTTTCTATTGCTAAGTGTCTGGAAATATTGGGAAATGTTCTTGGAAATGTTCTGACAAGTTCTGGATTCTTTTAGAATTGCTGCATTGGAGTGGGTTTGGGGGTAAAAAGGTAGAGAAACAGGGGAATTGACTTGTTCTCACAAACAACAGTAATACAGTGGTCTCAAGACACATACAAGGGAGACTTATAAAACAATGAAATTAAGTCATAACAAAATATTAGGTCAGGTGACATAAAATTCAGTGGGGGGGCCAAGTCAACAGAGTGGCCGAAAGAGACAAATCAAAGAGAGAATGAGTACTCCAGAGTCTAGGGGCTAAGCAATTGAAAACACAGTCGTCAATGGTGGAATGATTATAATATGCCAGAGTTAAAGGAATGCAGATACCTGAAGGTAGTGAGGTTGGAGTTGATTGCAAAGGTGAAGATCTATGGAAGGATTTGAAAACAAGGATGAGAAATTTAAAGTACAGCTGCTGTTGGACTAGGAGGCAACAGAGTTCAGTGGGGACAGAGGGATGGTGGGTAAAGGGGGAAAAATGCATGAAGTTTATGGAGGGTAATGTGGGATACCAACCATGAATGCATTAGAATAGTCGAGTTTACAGCTAGCAAAAACATGAAATGATGATTCAGCAGCAGATGAGTCAAGACAAGCAATGTTATGGACAATGAAATAAGCAATCTAAGCGATGATGCAAGTAAGAAAAGTTATTTTAGGATTATATTTGACACTAAGTTTTAATCTTAGACTGTGCTAGAGAGAGGTTTAGCAGTAACCTCTGGCTTTGCAGCACAACAGGATAATGAAACGGAAGGTGGAAAGGGCAACCCTGTGCCAATTTCTATCACCCATATTCTTCAACAGTGACAGGCCCTCTGAAGGATAGTCAATGCACCTAGTATTTCAGTGTGTATGTCCGACACCACTCTCCTACGTCATCTCATTTATGCTCCTTGACTCACTATCAAACTGCATGCCAGCCTTCAAGATACATGCTGTGTCAGTATCTGAGCAAACAACTGAGTGTCAGTAACAGGGGAGCTTCAGCACTGTTGCACAACTACTCTCTTTCCTTCGCCTAGGACTGCTGTAGCTAGGAATATCTTGAGTGTCATTAGACAGAAGCTCAAAAGAAGAGGGTACATGGGTAGATTATTGTAAAAAAAAAAAGGTCCATGGTCACATCAGCATCAGGTTGTTCATCATCCCATACAGGAGGATGAGGGAAGCTGAGAGGTGAAAAACAGAGTAAGGCAGACACATGCCATCATCAGCAATTTCCTCACCTGATCAGATGTCACAAGTCCTATGATGAGAACAAGTCTCTCTTCTGTTGAGGTTAGATGATGTATGTACTCTTGCTCCCACCAGTTTTGTTCTACAGAGCACCACTGTGTCCGGCAAGAATGTACAATTTGGTGAAATGGCTGATAACAGCTGAATAAATGAAGGCACGTGAAGGTACAAGAGGTGGGTGTGAAGTTGGCAGCACTGCTAAATGTGAGAGTCAGGTAGAATATCTGGATTCCAGACAGTGCTGCTGGGTGAATGACAGGGTTAAGCATGACAGAATGGCTATTAGGTAGGTAGCAGATGCCATGTGAAGGAGCATTGAATAATGTTGATCACCCACCCATATGAAGTCATTGCACTTCTTGAGGCACTGCTTCAGATTCAAGCTATAGGAGCTGACCTTCCTGGCCACATACACCCACTCCTTTGTGAGCATGGTCCTCAAAGGTTTCACAGTTTGCCCAGAACTCTGCTGCCTCTCTTCCTCTCCTTGCACCACTAATGTTTACAGCACTGTACACGTTATTATAGAGCATGCCTTGGTGTTCATTTTGTAATAATTGGCATTGCATGAACACTTTTGTGCAAGTTCTCTTTGAGTTATAGCCTGCCTCTAACAGCCTGTTGACTGTACCACTTTCACCACATACAATGCTCCCAGCAGCTGGTGTTGAGTGCAGAGGGATATTGGGAGCTTAGAGACAGTAGTAGCTCTATAAGAGGCATTCGAGTCAATACTACAATCGTGCAAATACACTGGGTACAAAAAATTTGCATGTTGCCCACTTGACCCAAAAAGTTAGGGCTATTCAACTTGTTGCCCATTGCTGTCCTGAATGCCAATACCCAGTTTTCCACCCAGGGCATGCACTTGTGATGTTGCCCTACAAACTCAAAACTAAACTGATCTCAGACAGTTTTCTTACATCTTTTTTTTTCTGTTCTCTTCTAGGTCTTCTCTTCCAAGATTAGTAACCCAGAAGGGAATGGAAGTACACAAAGGGAATGATGATAGTGATATCATGATGACAATCTGCACAACTCATGCTTAACAGGGACAACAAGGTGCAGGGCTGGATGAACACAGCAGGCCAAGCAGCATCATAGGAGCAGAAAGGCTGACGTTTCGGGCCTAGACCCTTCATCAGAAAA